>NW_016816274.1:501217-534088 GCF_001698545.2 Rhinopithecus bieti
TATTGGCTGGGCGCGGTGGCTCGCGCCTGTAATCCCAGGACTTTGGGAGGCCGAGGTGGGCGGATCACGAGGTCAGGAGATGGAGACCCTCCTGGCTAACACGGTGAAACCCCGTCTCTACTGAAAAATACAAAAATTAGCCAGGCGAGGTGGCGGGCGCCTGTAGTCCCAGCTACTCGGGAGGCTGAGGCAGGAGTATGGCTTAAACCTGGGAGGCGGAGCTTGTGGTGAGCTGAGATCGGGCCACTGCACTCCAGCCCGGGCGACAGAGCGAGACTCCGCTTCAAAAAAAAAAAAAAAAAAAGAAAAGAAAAGAAAAGAAAAAGAGAAAGGAAAGAAAAAAACAGAAACTTATTTTTAGCAGTCTGGAGACTGGGCCAAGATCAAGATGAAGGCACAGGCAGGTTCATTTTCTGGTAAGGGTCCTATCTCTGCTTCCAAGATGGTGCCTTGAATGCCATGACCTCCAGAGGGGAGGAACGCTGTGTCCTCACGGGGCAGAAGGCAGAAGGACGAAAAAGGACAAACTCCCTTCATCAAGCCCTTTTATGAGGGCACCTCATTCCATTCATGGGGAAGGAGACCTCGTGGTCTAATGACCTCTTAAAAGTCCCACCTCTTAATACGATAACATTGGCAACACTTAAAATTTGGAAAGGACACACTCAAACCATAGCAGATTTTATCTCAAAATATACAAAAGGCAGTCACATTTGGCATACTAGGGGTTAGGACTTCAACATCTAAATTTGGGGGTGGGGGCAATATTCAGCCCATTCCATTGCCTATGCTTTAAAATCCGGATCAAAATTTTACTTCTTACCAGGCACAAAGGCACACACCTACAATCCCAGGCTACTTAAGAGGCTGAGGCAGGAGGACTGCTTGAGCCTAGGAGTTCACCTCCAGTCTCAGCAACATAGTGAGACTGTGTCTCTTTTAAAAAAAATTTTTTTAATTTATTTTCTTCTTCTCCTGGAAGTTTCCTGATCCAAAGAGCTCACTGTGATTTGGTCCTTATAGAACTTGTATCGAAGTTTGTATCCTTGTCATTCATTGGTAATCAGCCTCTTGCTTTGCCATATTAACTTATTATGTGTGATTTGTGTTGTTAATTTCTTATGTTCTATTTTATCTACCAAATAAGATGAGATGAAAATAAACCACACCTTCCACTTTCCGAATCTCCATAGTGTGTGATACAGCACTTTCTTTGTTGTATGTTCTCAATACACAATTTTAATAATTTAGTCAATGTTCTGCCACTTCAGATTATCCTAAGTTCAAACTATATGAAAGCTGTTCACCCATTAATTGTTTTCGGTCAGTCAATTCCTAAACAATGTGTTCTTTTTGAAAAGGGTCCTATTCAGTCAAATTAACAAGAATTCAGTTTGGTGAAATCAGAGCAGTTGTGGACCATGTTTGAGGTTGACCCTATTTAGGTCAAAACCAGCAGAAATTAGTGGTAAGGCTTTGATGAGGTCAATTCAGGAAGAGGTTTTTAATAAGATAATGGTCAGAGGGAAGGTGATGGAGTTCATTCAGCTGGCAAGAGGAATTTTGAGTACAGGACATCCCTGAGCTGCAAGTCAGGCAGAGGGACACTGCTCAAGACAGATCCTGCTCAAGTCTGTGGCAGGGGAAGGAAGCATCCTCTCAGAGGACAGCGCCCCGGGTGAATCTGATGGCGGAAACATCCTCTCAGAGGACAGCGCCCCGGGTGAGTCTGATGGGGGAAGCATCCGCTCAGAAGACCGTGCCCCGGGTGAGTCTGATGGGGGAAGCATCCGCTCAGAGGACCGTGCCCGGTGAGTCTGATGGGGGAAGCCTCCGCTCAGAGGACAGCGCCCCAGGTGAGTCTGATGGGGGAAGCATCTGCTCAGAGGACAGCGCCCGGGGTGAGTCTGAGAGAGAAACGCTGCCTCATTACTCAGCGGGTGCAGGAGCCCTTTTTACTGACTGCTGCATTGTCAGGATCCACAGCTGGTCTATGGACAAGATTTTATCTTCCTACCTGGAGGAAAACCCTCCTGACTCAATGAGTGTGGCCTTGCAGATGTCCTCAGTTTCCACTTTACCTGAGACTGCTTCCACCACTGGTGCCTCAATCCCCTACCGACTGGGTCTTGAAACATCTCTCCAATATTCCTAAGTGGTCCTCAAAGAACACGGGGCTTGAGGCCTTTCTCAGGTAGCCACATGCGCATCACTAACCATGCCCTCTCACAAAGCAGCACATAACTTCTTCCTCTTTCTCAACAGGACCCTTACCCCTCATCACCTTCCTTTCCAACCATGGTCATCCAAAATTACATCTACAGTCAAGGCTTATTAAATATTCACCATTTGTGGGGCACAGTGACAACTACAGAAACATTTTTCTTTGACTGCAACAATTTGCTGACGTGTAGTACATTGCTTTTCTATTGCTGCATGACAGATTATTACAAACATAGTGGCTAAAAACAAATGTGTTCTCTCATAGTTTCTGCGGGTCAAGTGTGCAGGTGTGGGTTACCTCCGTCCTCTGCTCTGGGTCTCACCAGCTCAGACATGGAGTTGTAAGCTGAAGCCATGACCTCATCTGAGGCTCAGGGTCCTCTTCCAGGTGCACTGGTAGTTGGCACAGTTCATTTCCTTGCAGTACGTTGATTGCTATTGTCTAAATGCATGCATTCCCCCCTCCCAAATGTATATGTTGAAACTCTAACTCCCAAAGCGATGTTATTAAAAGGCGGGAACTTTGGGACGTGAGTAGGTCATGAGGGCGGAATTAGTGCCCTTATAAAAGAGTACATAGAGAGCTTGTTTGCCCTTTTTGCCCTTTGGCAAAGAGAAGGGGCCTGTCTATAAAGAGTAGGCTCTCACCAGACACTGAGTCAGCAGGCACCTTGATCTTCACTGTCACAACCTCCAGAACTGTGAGAAATAAATTTCTGTTGTTTCTAGATTGACCAGACTAAGGTGTTCTGTCATAGCAGCACAGTCAGACTAAGACAGTGACCAAGGTCATTACTAACTCTTGCTAACTCTCAGTCAGGGGCTGCTTTCAGCTCTAAGAGGTCACCCTCAGCTTCTTACCAAGTGGCTCCTGTAGCTACTCATACCTCTTCTCAAGGACTGTTTGATTTCTTCTATGCCAGCAGAGTCTCTCTGAGTCTTCACCTTCAAGAAAGTTACCTTCTTCTTATTTTTATTTTTATTTTTTGAGACAGAGTTTCACTCTGTTGCCCAGGCTGGAGTACAGTAGTACAATCACAGCTCACTGCTGCCTTGACCTCCTAGGCTCAAGCAATCCTCCCACCTCAGCCTCTTAGTAGCTGGGACTAGAGGCACACACTGCCACACCCTGCTAATTTTCAAATATTTTTCTGTAGAGATGGAGTCTCTCTATTTTGCCCAGGCTGGTCTTGAACTCCTGGGCTCAAGCAATCCTCCTGCCCTGGCCTCCTAAAGTGCTGGGATTACAGGTGTGAGCCACCATGCCTGGCCAAAAGTTATCTTCTAAAAGTTAGGCTCACCTAGGATTATCTCTCTTTTGATGAACTCCAGCATAACTAATTGATAACCTAATTGCATTACTTCCATCTATCAAAGTTCACCATAATTCTCACAGCCCTCATGAAGTCCTTTTGATTAACAACCCCTGATATTGACCAAAACTAACCCTCCTAGCTCCCAGGTATTCCAAACCATCTATCCGTTAAATATATACACGACACACTGTGTATCAAAAACTAGTATTCTATGTTTATGCTAGAAATATATTGACTGCTTTGTGTGACTGGCCAATGGTGTCAAAAAGCCTAAAGAATATTTTGTCCCCAGGAAAGCCTAAACACGATTAGAAACAGAAAACTGAAAGCTTCACTTGTTTCCACCCCCTCCAAAGGCTACAATCAATATTATGCCCTTAGACCAAGAGGTAAACTACACTGGAAAACTAAAGTGTCTTTTGGGGATTGAGTCGACAAGAGATGTAGTATCACTGTGATCCCAAACTCCAGGCCAGGCTAAAAGTATCCAGACCAGTGGTCTGGGAGAAGCTTTGCTTTCTAATGCAGAGGGTCTCAAACTTGAGTCCATCAGATCCCTCGGGGGCTGTATCCCTAAGCATCTTTCCCGGAGTTTCTCTTCAGTAGGTCTAGGGTGGAGCCTGAGAACTGCATTCCTAACAAGTTGCCAGGTGAAGCTATTGCTGCTGGGGCTGAACCACATTGAGAACCACTGTTCAGGAGGGAAGAACCAGTGGACGGAAGGTACAGAAAAGCTAGGTTTAGCTCAAGATCTGGTGGAATCTTTCTTTAAAGCAGCTACTATTCTTCAACAGTAGAACAGGCTCTTTCCTAAAACGAGTTTTCTATTATTGGACATAAGCAGACATTGAATAATTGCTCACTGGGGGATATTATAAAAATGATCGCTGCACTAGACAGTAGTGTCCTGAGAACAAGAAGCTGGGATTAATCTGGGAAGATTCATGCAGCAGAGGCACGTGGAGTCCTACTAGGACACACCATCAGGAAAAGAAGTGTAGATGCCACATGAAATATCCTTGGTATTAGGCCGGGTGCGGTGGCTCAAGCCTGTAATCCCAGGACTTTGGGAAGCCAAGACAGGCGGATCACGAGGTCAGGAGATCGAGACCATCCTGGCTAACCCAGTGAAACCCTGTCTCTACTAAAAAATACAAAAAAACTAGCCGGGCGAGGTGGCGGTCGTCTATAGTCCCAGCTACTCGGGAGGCTGAGGCAGGAGAATGGCGTAAACCCAGGAGGCGGAACTTGCAGTGAGCTGAGATCCG
This sequence comes from Rhinopithecus bieti, assembly GCF_001698545.2. Classification (NCBI taxonomy): domain Eukaryota; kingdom Metazoa; phylum Chordata; class Mammalia; order Primates; family Cercopithecidae; genus Rhinopithecus; species Rhinopithecus bieti. Next base: position 506,025 of record NW_016816274.1, read on the forward strand.
GCCACTGCACTCCAGCCTGGGCAACAGAGCGAGACTCCGTCTCAAAAAAAAAAAAAAAATCCTTGGTATTTATCACCTGGGAGGGAATTTGAAATTTCACCAATGATAGATGTAAAGTTAAAGTGGTAATTAGGAAGCAATGATTAGAGCAGGGGTAGGAATAACCAGACCTGTATCATTCTAGAAAGGATTATGTGGTTCATAACTGAAGGGTGAGTAGAAATAAAAAATCAGAGCAGAAGGAAGGAAACCAAGACGTTCCAGGACGGTAATCCACAAGAGCTGGGCGTTCCATACAGTGTCTCTACAGCACAAGTCTGGTCAGTTGTTTCTAGATTGAAAGAACAGGTGGAGGATGGGGTGGCAAAGCAGGATCCCTAAAGGAAAGGAATTAAGCAAAACAACAAGTTGTACTAGAATCGCTTCTCAAATCTGGCTGATCATCAGAGTTACCAAAGGGTAGCTTTTAACAACTGCTGATCTCTGAATCCCATTGAATTCAAAATTAGCAATGGAGAGTCACAAGTAGCCAGAGGAAGACAGGAATCTGTAATTCTCAGGCACTGCCCAGTTTGTAATTCATTAGCCCTGATGATCTCTACCAATGATGCCTGGTAGTTACACCTAAAGCTGTTTGGCAATAGAAGACTTGGGCCTTTGGGGTATTTCATACAAGCAATCCCTTCCAGTCCTCTTAATAAAAACAAAATCATCTTTCTGAGTAGGCCACTTCAAATGAAACAGAGCACATCCACTTTTACATTTGTTTTCTCTATATTGAACTACAATATAGTAATTTTATCATATTTTCATTAAAAAATTTAAAAAGACTTCTGCTTTTATAACAAATGGTTTAAAAACCATCAGATAGTTGTAGAAGGAGAGCCAGGCTTTGAAGACAGTTGTAGAAGGAGGGCCAGAATTTGAATCGCAGCACTACCACTTGACTTGCAGTAACCTTGGGTGAGTTGTGTAATTTTTCTGAGTCTCACTTTCCTTATCAGTATATTGTGGGAAATGATGCTAGCCTTGGAAGTGGTTATGCTCTCCTTGAGGTCATTGTTGTATTCCCAGTTCCTGGTACTTCGTAGTTGCTCACAGTACATTTGCTGAATGAGCTAATCTAATAGCTTATCTGTAACTAACACAGCCTCTGCTTAAGAAAAGGGTGTTAGTGTTAGGATTACTGCAAGCTTTCCTTTTCCTGTTTTTTTTTATAATTTTTTTTTTTATTTTGTTCATCATGCTAAAGTACTACATATGCTTGTACTCCCGATTTCCCAAAAAGATACACTGGGGAGGGTGTTGGGATTTAGCAGGGTAAGGTTGAGAGATGGTCAAAGGGGACTTCATTTTGACCTATAAATTTTGTAACTATTTCAAGGAAGATGTATTTGTGTATTATTTATTCAATTAGAAAAAAATAGAAAAATTGTAAAAGTAAACTACAAAACCTCCCTTATATCACCCCATGAAAGCTCTGCTTAGGAGCTCATCTTTGATTTTTCACTTATAATTCTGCCCCCCAAGACACACACACCCATAATAGACAGCCCATTTTCCATCTAATTAACATGTTTTCCTTCCATTGTACAAGCTGCCCTGGATTGCATAACCTGTTTCTGCTGGAGAAATATGTACATCTCTTCTTTTTTAGCAGCTGCCTCACCCTCTTTCATCTAAACCCTACATCTTATCATGTTCAGAACCATTTCGATTAATTTATTTAAGCCTCTTACCTTATCTCATTGTGAAAGCCTCTGCTTACCACATCTCTTTTTCTCAGTAGTACACACACTGAGTTTATTGCGGCCTGGGCACAGAGTGGCCTCTTAACCCTTTGCTGCCCCAAACTCCCTTTTTGACAGCTGTCAGTCCAAAATTCTCTGCCTGGCTGTCAGGACCCTTTGGAATAGCGCCTCATTTGACCTAGTACTTTCTTGCACCCAGAGGTAGACTCCTCCGCTCCTCTAGTGAATGATAAACTTCCTGTGAGTGGGGCCTGAGGCTTTAAACTGTGTATGTCTCTTTTGTCCAACAGTGCCCCTTGGTCATATTGGAAAGCCTCCTACTGCATGAGTGAAACTGGAGTTTTGATCTTGTATTAAAAAAAATTCATTTAGTCTCTACTTTTTGTCTCCGGTGAATAGAAGTTGCAACCAAGAAGCAATCTGTCGTTTTGAAACAAGTAAATGGTCTATTATTTTTCAAGGTTATCTCTAAGCTCTGATAAAAATGTTTAAATGTTAAGGTTTTAGCTTTTCTTGGCCGTTGTACTTAAGCCTGTACTGAATTCTGCTCTGGGGCACCCTTTGGAGTTTTCCCTCTATTAATGTGGCTGAAGACATCTTTAACTTCTCCATTGGCTGTAGTAGAATATATTGATTTTGTAGTTTATTTTCACTGACAACTAAATCATTTGTTGGAAACATATTATTGGAGAAATTTCAATATCTTATGAAGAGATTTTGTTTTGTTTTGTTTTTTTGGAATGTGGGGGATATTAGTTAGTAAAGACCATTGCTTTTGGAATTAAACCTGGGTTTGAATCTTGGATTTGTTATTTAGTAGTTGTGACTTTGGAATACTAATTTCACTTTTCTTTTCTTTTTTTTTTTTTAGATGGAGTCTCACTCTGTCGCCCAGGCTGGAGTGCAATGGAACGATCTCGGCTCACTGCAACCTCCGCTTCCCGGGTTCAAGCAATTCTCCAGCCTCAGTCTCCTGAGTAGCTGGGACTACAGGACCGCGCTACCACGCCTGGCTAATTTTTGTATTTTTCAGTAGAAACGGGGTTTCACCATATTGGCCAGGCTGGTCTCGAACTCCTGACTTCGTGATCCACCACCTCAGCCTCCCAAAGTGCTGGGATTACAGGCTTGAGCCACCGCGCCCGGCCTGTAATTTTCTTTTTAAAGGCTGATTTGAGAGCTACTGCTACCCTAACACTACACTCACATTCAGTCCTGGTGAGTAAGAATAACAGGGCATGTGTTGACACACCAGAAACCGGGCTTAACAGGGGAGTGTGTCCTTGTGAATCACCATTCCTCAGGTGTGTCCTGGCTGAAAGCAGGCTGACAACCACTGATCTTCAGTCGACAGTTTTGTACCTTGATATTCTAATTACGTGTAGTCCTCCTTTGTTACATATGTAACTATAGCTTCCTAGGAACTTCTTGTAGGTACTGCTTTATCACATCGATCACCATGGTTTGCATAGTGAAATATAGAGATGGTAAAGGAATACACACACACACACACACACACACACAGATATACGTACATATAGTAAAAGCAGGAATGAGAATATCTCATTCCCGAGATGGGCGGATCACGAGGTCAGGAAATCGATACCATCCTGGCTAGCACGGTGAAACCTCGTCTCTACTAAAATAATACAAAAAAAAACTAGCAGGGCGAGGTGGCGGGCGCCTGTAGTCCCAGCTACTTGGGAGGCTGAGGCGGGAGAATGGCGTAAATCCGGGAGGCGGAGCTTGCAGTGAGCTAAGATCCGGCCACTGCACTCCAGCCTGGGCGACATTATTAGCAAATCTCATCACTTTCACTGCTAGCAGGCACAAATGATTTGACTGATGTTGAGAAACTGTCAGAAAAGGGCAATAAACTAAAATGTCTGCAAGGCCAGGCTGATAAATTAGTGAAGTGAACTGAATATGAGAACCCAAAGGAAGCCATTAGGAAGACCTTGGTGCACAAGAGCACACGTACACACACAAACACACACACACACCTCTAAACGTGCACATGCTCTCCAGCTCCAGCAAATCACAGGACCAGCAATGCCAGCTCCTCTAGCATCCCAAAAACAGCCAGAAATGTGGAATTTTGTGTGAGATCTCTGGATTTTATTCAAACCATTTTAAAACAGTACAAGACAGATCAAACATGTTCACCATTTACAAGACCTATGGGCTATTAGTCTGTAACTAAACTTCTTCAGACCAAATGTCTTTGATTCCATACTCTTGTCAACAAAATCACTGAGCATGCATTAAAATATAATTTATAAATTATAAGCATGTACTCAAAATCTATAAATTAAATATTAATGCCTTTTTTCTCTTAGGAAGAAACCAAACAAATATTTTGATGCTTTTGCAGTTCATAAGCATGATGATTAGGTGTTCACATTCAAGTGTGGGATGTGCCATCCTCAAACCTCGCCACAATGTCAGCACTTTGCCCATCTGACATGAAAAAAAATCGTAGATAAATAGTTCTCACATTTCCCTTCTACACTCTCATGGATCCCTGTGAGTGTGCAATGCTGTGGAGACCAACACTTGGACCCTGAAAGCTGTAGGGATTGGAAGACGGGGACCTAAAGAAGTAAAAGTTAGTTCGTTTCTCCTGCTCTTCCACTCCTGACAAGTTCTGAATTCCTCTCCCAAAGCAGCCACTATAAAGAGTTGCTTTGTTTTTTTTTTCCTTTCGCTGTGTATTTTTTGTTTTTATTAATTTATTCTAAAGAAACAGATTAGTAGTTACTGTGCACCAGACCCTGTTTTCGGCACTTGGGGACAAATATGACAAATAAGGCTGCCCACATGGGACTTTACATTCTGTTAGGGGAAACAGCTAATAAAAAACTAAATATTAAATAAGGCCAGGCATGGTGGTGCACATCTGTAATCCCAACATTTTGGAAGGCCATAGCGGGTGAATCACTTGAGTCCAGGAGTTTTAGACCAGCCTGGGCATAAAACAAGACCTCATCCTTACTTAAAAAAAAAAAGGAAGGCCAGCAGCAGCAACAATAGCAGTGATTCCCTTTCTTGTGTTTGTGTTCCTTTGCTCTGTGATTCTGAGTGTACTTTCTACTTTTGCTCTGACCTTGACCATGTGACTTGCTTTGACCAATGAAATACGACACAGTAGAGGCTTGAAGAGTCCTTGTGGTTTGGGCTCTTGGACCTCTGCTATCATGTGATGAACTAGGCTCACCTTCTTGATGAGGAGAGAAGCATAGTCCAGTCATCCCATCACCGCAGCCAACACCAAGACACGTGTCAGGCATTTGACTGAGGCCATCTGGAAGCAGTCAGTCCCAGCAAAACTGCCAACTGACCACAGATGCATGAGTGAGCCTGGCTAAGATCAGCCAGAAGAACCGCCTAGCAAAATTATGAACTAAATAGATGGTTGTTGTAAGCCACTGCGTTTTGAGTTGGTTTGTTATGCAGCACAAGATAATTTATACAAGCTGCAGCATGAACCAGATACCATGCTGGGATCTCTCTTTACCATCATCCTGGGGCTGTCCTCTGCTTTTTTCCTGTATTGGATCTCATATTTCTAGTAATCCATATCTTCCTCTTGCTTGGTTTCCTTCAGTGACTTCCCAAGAAAGAGTACATGAGCAGTAAATTAATTGTATGAAACCTTGCATGTCTGGAAATGTCTTTTTTTTTAATTTTTTTTTTTTTCGATTTTTGTGTTTAAGTCCTAATTTGGTTGGGAGTAGAATTCTAGGTCATTAACTATTTTCTCTTAACATTTTTCTCCATTGCTTTGTAGCCAGTACTCCTGTTCACAAGTTAAAAGTCTATGCCAAAAGATGATGAGATCACCACTTAGTATCTGAAATAAAAGGACAAAGCTGAATTTACTCCTTGCTCCAGTGAGAGCTGTGATGCTCAGAAATAGTCTTTCCATGCAGAGCAGGCTACTAGAGTTTTGAGGAAGCATGATGAGTTCAGGGAGTTCAGAGACTGCATTAGGATGTTATCATTTGCAGAATCACAATTCCTTAAGGGAAACTTTGTTGATTGTTCACCACTCAAAAGTGTTTTTACAGGAGTGAGTTCATCTACCACTGGCTGTTTTTCAGAAACAAAGACCTGATCTGATGAGTTGGCTTGTAAAAGTGTGTACATTGAGGGGAATTGTGTTGATTGATTACATGGGTTTAAAACCAGTTTTTGATAGCTACTTCTTATTATGACTACAGAACAATTGCCTTTCCCTAAGTTTTGGGGAACATTTTTATTCTCATAATTGCTGATCCTGTGTATATGACCTGTGTATTTTTCGCCTTTCTACAATCTTGCAGGATCTTCTCTTTGCCTTCAATGCTTGAAATTTCACAATGTGTGCATTAGCCTAAGACTGTATTCACTTAATACATTTTTCTGTCTGGAAATTCAGATTATTAACTTCTCTTCATTTTTTTCTTTTGGGTGCTCTATTAGTCCATTTTCCTGCTGCTAATAAAGACGTACTCAAGACTGGGCGATTCACAAAAGATAGAGGTTTAATTGGACTTACAGTCCACATGGCTGAGGAGGCTTCACAATCATGGCTGAAGGTGAGGAGGAGCAAGTCACATCTTACATGGATGGCAGCAGGCAAAAACAAAGAGCTTGTGCAGAGAAACTCCCATTTTTTAAAACCATCAGATCTCGTGAGATCCATTCACTATCACAAGAACAGCACGAGAAAGACCCATCCCCATGATTCAGCCATCTCCCACTGGCTCCCTCCCACAACGCATGGGAATTATGGGAGCTACAAGATGAGATTTGGGTGTGGACACAGAGCCAGACCATGTCAGACACTAACACCCTTGACCAATTTCCTAATTGTCTTACATTTGTATCTCCTATTTTCCATTCCCTTTTCTTTTGCTGGAAAATTCTCCACTTTATATTCTGACCTTTCTATTGAAAATATTAATTTCTAGTTGGGTGGATTGGCTCACATCTATTATCCCAGCACTTTGGGAGGCTGTGACTGTAGGATCACTTGAGCTCAGGAGTTTGACACCAACTAAGGCAACATAGTGAGACTCATTTCTACAAAACATAAAAAAAATTAGGCGGGCATACTGGCATGTACTTGTAGTCCCAGCTACTCAGAGAGCTTAGGTGGGAGGATTGCTTAAATCCAGGAGGTCCAGGCTGCAGTGACTTATGATCATACCATCGCACTACAGCCTGGGTAACTGAGAAGGATCCTGTCTCAAAAAAAGAAACAAAGAAAGAAAATAAAATATTCCTTTCCGCTATGTATTTAATTTTCAAGACCTTCTGTATGCGTTTTGTTCCATTTATTTATTTGCTTGTTTATTTTTGCATAGAATTATTTTCTTGTTTTGTGGTTATAGTAGCTTCTCTTTGTGAGATGTTTGACTTTTATTTTATCTTTATTTCCTTAACATTACTTTTTTTCTTTATTCATTTTCTATCTTCCGAGTTAAAGGCTTTCCTCACATACCTTATCATCTTTGTATCTGATAATATTTAAGAGTGAGATGCTGAAACACTGGCTGGAAGCCCTGAGAATATGAGAGCTGGGATGCTCTGATGTGGGTTTCACTGTAAGAGCATCAGGGTGGGCTGGGTCTACTGAGGGAACTTCTGATGTCAATATCTTTCCAAGGTTAGGTCTTTCATAATGGACCAAGCATATTTCCCAGAGAAGACTCCATATCCTGCCTGGAGGGTGAAGGTCTAACTTTCAGTGTTGTTGGCCCAGAGAAGGAAAAGATGGATATGGTATGGGGTATCCCAGAAGCTAATATGCATAAATTCACTTAATCCTCTATTTTTAGTACTGTTCTCTCACACTCAAGTGCACTGGTGTTCTTCTAGTGTAGAACCATGTATTTTACTCCATTCTGAAAATAAGCTATCACTCTTTCGCCAGTTAAGGAAGGTGCAGTCTCTGGGATGCTGCACAGATCTGGGGAGAAGGCTAGGGATCCAATCCAATTCCTCCTAAAGAATACTTCCAAACAATCCTCCTTATTTAGTCCATATCCCTTTTACCCTCACTTCTTCAGGGACCTGCTGCCATTAGTTTCCAAGTCTTCAGATATGCTGTAAATCAGATTAGTTTTTAGTTTTCTCTTCTGCCTGATGGGATTTAAACTTCTCAAATCTGCTCATTCTATCACTATGTGTTCATCTGTTTTCCAGCTTCCAAAATTGTCCCTTCTTCAGCTCTTGCCATCTATTGGGTTTAAGCCTTAAAATATCTATTTACTGGTAGTTTAACTGGGATTTCTGGAAGTCAACGACATAAAAGTGTATGTTAATCTCCTACCTTTACACAAAACTTGTTTTTCATTTTCCATTTATGGGAAGTGTGTTAATGGCTTCATAATTGAATCTAGCTTATAATTTATTTGTGATAGATCTAAAACTGGTTAATGAAAGACGGCGTCAATTATAGTAGGCTTAAAGCAATGTCTTTCTCCTTAAAATATAGAAAAGAAAAGCAACTCAGCACTAACCCAGTGAAGGGGGATACAGATAAGTCAAGATTTGTGTATGGGGGATGGGCACGGTGGATCATGCCTGTAATCCTAGCACTTTGGGACGCCAACATGGGTGGATCAACTGAGGTCAGGATTTCAAGACCAGCCTAGCCAACATGGTGAAACTCTGTGTCTACCAAAAATACAAAAATTAGCCAGGTATGGTGGCACATGCCTGTAATCCCAGCTACTCAGGAGACTGAGGCATGAGAATCACTTGAACCTGGGGGCGGAGGTGGCAGTGAGCCGAGATCACACCATTGTACTCCAACCTGGGCGATAGAGCGAGACTCTGTCTCAAAAACAAAAACAAAAGTTAAACAAAAGATTTGTGTATGGGAATATTCTTTCCATGCGTTTGTATGCCCTTGCTAAAATGCAGGTTGCATAACAGCTTTAATAAGAAAATTCCTAAGCCTGTGTAAACTTGTGGGAGGGGTGTAGTCATGCATAATCTCACACTGAAATCTGCCAAGGCAGTGAATACTATAGAATTCACAACTTCAGTTTTCATTCTGCCCCACAGCTCAGAGCTGGAAACATATGTGCTTATGAATCTTTGTCAAGTTAATCACTTTTCCTTTTGCACCAAAATTTAAAACAGACTTCTTAACAACTGTCGCTAGTGTAATCTGTTTACTAATCATATGATAAGTCACACTTGAGGTAAGTTACTGTTGTTCTGCAAGTTCCTGCTACTCTGTTAATTGCCATCATTTTTTTCCAGAGTCGTGCTCTCCTGCAGCCTTTTGGGGATGGCTGGCTTCCATACCCAGAATCAATCACACTGCAACACTGAAAAAACAAAAATAAACAGGAAAGTAAGTAGAATCAGCTATTTCACCTCTTTGTAAAACGTCTTCTCGTTCTCGGCCTGAAACCATTATTTACCTTCCCAACCTTAAGAAAATCTTTCCTGCATTCTGCCACTTGTTGAAAGTTACCTTTGACCTTCCGGTGGTCTTCTCTCACTTCCATTCTCTTTCAGCCCTGGCAGCATTTGTGAAGATGACTCAGACCCTCTTTACTGAAAGATTACTTATAAAACAACTCACACATCATGAGCCCCATAGAAAACTTCATTTCCCGCCTCGAACAAACCCAAAGCTTTCCTCCTTTAACTATATCCTAATTGGTAATAACAAAAGCATATATTGAACAATGACTTAAATATTGTGCTAAGAACTTTACATATATTAACTCTTTTCACCATCACAGTGACACTATGAAATACAATCTATTGTTATACCCATTTTTATAAATAAGAAAATAGAATCCAGAGAGTTTATGTAATTTGCTCAAGGAAGAACACTGGTCAGTGGCATGCCGTTTGGTAATTGGTACCACCAATCATGCAGTCAGTTGTCCACACCAGAAACCTAATAATCAGGATTAATTGCTTTCTTTCCCTTTCTCTCCACATTCTTACCATCTCAGGCCAAGCTACCACCATGTCTCACCCAGACCACCGCACCATCCTTCCAACTATTTCCATTAATGTTCCTTTATAGACTATTCTCCATATAAATGACATATGAATTTGACAAATCCATAATCATAATGAGAGTTTTTTTTAAATCTCTTTTTTTTTTTTTTTTGAGATGGAGTTTCACTCTTGTTGCCCAGACTGGAGTGCAATGGTGCTATCTGGGCTTACTGCAGCCTCCGCCTCCCAGGTTCAAGTGATTCTCCTGCCTCAGCCTCCTGAGTAGCTGGGATTACAGGCATGCGCCACCACACCCGACTAATGTTGCATTTTTAGTAGAGACGGGGTTTCCCCACGTTGGTCAAGCTGGTCTCAAACTCCCGACCTCAGGTGATCTGCCCTCCTCGGACTCCCAAAGTGCTGGGATTATAGGCATAAGCCACTGAGCCAGGCTGGTAAAACCTCTTTCAAAACTGACTTCATGCAGACAAAATAGTCATATGACTCAAAAAGATTTATTTTTATTGTGCAAATAACACAATTAATGATCCAAATCTTATGGAAATATGTGGAACACTACACACACACACACACACAAATAAAGAATACACAACAACACTTAGAACATTTACAAAAATTGGCTGGGCGTGGTGGCTCACACCTGTAATCCCAGCACTTTGGGAGGCCGAGGCAGGTGGACCACTTGAGGTCAGGTGTTTGAGACCAGCCTGGCCAACATGATGAAACCCCACCTCGACTAAAAATAAAAAATTAGCCAGGAGTGGTGGCACATGCCTGTAGTCCCAGCTACTCAGGAGGCTGAGGCAGGAGAATAGCTTAACCCAGGAGGTGGAGGTTGCAGTGAGCCGAGATTGCGCCATTGCATTCCAGCCTGGGTGACAGAGCAAGACTCCATCTCAAAAAAAAAAAAAAAAAAATTTTTTTTTACAAAAATTGACTGTTTTATGTCTTAAAGTGAGTCAACAAACACCACAGTCATTGTTATGTAGATCACATTCCCTGATCACAATATAATAAAGTTACAAATCAGGAACAAAAAGATAGTTAACCCCTCTGTGCGTTAACTCTTCTTTACTCTTCCCTCTATAAAAAGGAACTAGCATTTTCCAGCTCCCTTGGTCGCTGGCTCTGCAATGGGAAGCACTGACTGCAACCTGGGGCGGCACAGGGGAAAAGGCAAAATGTTCTCCACTTCCTGTGGATTGCTATGGGGGCACAGGGAGAGGATTCCTTACAGAGAAATTCATATCCCAAAAAGCAAGTTCTGGTTTTGAGCCTCCTCTTTGTTTTGCTGACTTCTTTGCACTTTGTTCACCAATCTAACTTTTTTCTTTTCTTTTGCCATTTCTGTATAATTCCTTTCCATATAATTCCTTGATTGATTGATTGATTGATTGAGATGGAGTTTCGCTCCTGTCGCCCAGGTTGGAGTGCAATGGCACGATCTCAGCTCACTGCAACCTCCACCTCCCGGGTTCAAGTTATGTTCCTGCCTCAGCCTCCCGAGTAGCTGGGATTACAGGTATGCGCCACCATGCCCGATTAATTTTTGTATTTTTAGCAGAGACAGGGTTTCACCGTGTTGGCCAGTCTAGTCTCGAACTCCTGACCTCAGTTGATCCACCTGCCTCAGCCTCCTAAAGTGCTGGGATTACAGGCATGAGCCACTGCACCTGGCCCCAATTCCTTGATGTTTGAAGAATCTGTAGCTCTGTTAGGAGCCTCCACTTGTCCTACCATCACCCCTGGTCTATATAATAATGACTGTGGTGTTTGTTGACTCACTTTGAGACATAAGACATAGTCAATTTTTGTAAACTGCTTTTTGAGATGGGGTCTTGCTGTGTCACCCAGGCTGGAATGCAATGGCGCGATCTCGGCTCGCTGCAACCTCTGCCTCCTTCATGTCTGCCTCATAAACTTTATGCCAACAGATAGACGCTAAAACGTCTGTCTCTTGCCTTGACTTTTCTCTTGATCTTCTTTCCCATGTTGATAACTATGTACAGGACATCTCCACTTTACATTTTCAGAATGCCAAATTTTACATGGATAAAACTAAATTTACCATCTGCCTCCCCACTCTCTAGAACATGTTCCTAATGCGGCACTTGACCCCAGCACTTTCCCACAAACACCCATCCTGGAAATCTCAGATACCCTGGGGGTACTGACTGCATCTCTGTCATTAATGGCTTTTGTTCCAAGCCCAGAGCCTGACAGGTATGTAAAGATTTTTCAAATGATTGTTAGTCTCCTTTCTCTTTCTCATTTCCAGTCCCTTTCTTATTGATTGATTGATTGATTGATTGAGATGGAGTTTAGCTCTTGTTGCCCAGGCTGGAGTGCAGTGGAACAATCTCAGCTTACTGCAACCTCTGCCTCCCAGTTTCAAGTGATTCTCCTGTCTTAGCCTCCTGAGGAGTTAGGATTACAGGCGCCCGCCGCTATGCCTGGCTAATTTTTGGTATTTTTAGTAATAATGGGATTTCACCATGTTGGCCAAGCTAGTTTCAAACTCCTGACCTCAGGTGATCCGCCCACCTCGGCCTCCCAAAGTGCTGAGATTACAGGTGTAAGCCACCGCTCCCGTCCTCTAAATTTTATACCTCTGTAATGCCCTCTCAAATCCCTTCTCCTCTTTCTATTTCGTTGTGACTAGTCCTCTGGCTGCTCACCTAGAAAGGCAGTGGAGAGGGTTGTAACTCTGGGAGTTGAATTATAACTAATCTAATGATGGTGTTTAACAAAAGTCGTGTTAAAGGCAAAGTGCTTCTGTTTCAAAAATTCTCTCAAACCCAGTTTCCTCTTGGCAACAATCAGCAACCACAGCAACAATCAGCAACACAGAAGAAGACTTCTTTGACTAAATATGTGGGGAATTTCCTGACTCACGTAGCAGCAGACACCAGCTGGATGTCCTCCAGTTCAATTCTGACACAATCTACCTGGAGATAGCATCAGATTCTATTGGTTTGGGCTTAGTCCCCAAAACTGCTCATTCCACAGACACCCTTTGCAAATCTGGGCCTCTGGAACTTCCGACCAACCAGCTTCAAGTTGGGGTTCCCTCACCCTCTCTTTGTGTTGGGTTAATTTGCTAGAGCAGCTCACAGAACTCAGGAAAACACTTAAGTTTACTGGTTTGTTATAAAGGACTTTACAAAGGACACAGATGGAGAGATGCATAGGGTGAGGTATGGGGAAAGAGGCGTGGAACTCCCATCCCCTCCCTGGGTCGCCACTGTCCAGGAACCTCCATGTGTTCAACTATCTGGAAGCGCCCTGAATCCAGTCCTCTTGGGTTTTTATGGAAGCTTCGTGATGCCAGCGTTCCTTCCCCCGGCTTACAGGGCGGGACCATCTCCGGAGAGAATCTTAAGACCCATAGTCAGAAAGGTGGGGTAAGATTAGAGTCCTGTCTTGGGGAAGGTGAAAGAAGGGCAGGAAAAGATCAGAGAGATTCTGTTTTCTCAATCTGCTCCTGAGGCCTAACACACCCAACCTTATAATGAAAGATTGTAACGAGGGCTCTGGGAGATACGGTCCAGGAACTGTGGACAGAAATGTGTATATGTGTGTGTGTATATATATATATACACACACACAAAATAACACTGTAGCTTCCTAGCCAGCAAGAAGAGGAGGCCGACCTGATTGTAATGTCTTAATGCTGTTAACACAGCTGAGAAAAAAAATGTTTCAATCAGATGGGGCATTGGCAATTGGAAAACAACAGCAAAGGCTAAGGCCAGCGGGTCTGGTCAAGTTAGTTCAGGATGCCTCTCTGTAGTGATTATTTTGTTGGATTTAACTTCTCTAGAACCAATGTAACCAGTCTCTACATTTCTGGCAATCCCACACTGTTCCTTCAGTGATCCAGGCTCAAAATATATAAATGACGGCTGACTCTTCTTCCCCTGTAGTCCTCATTATCCACTTGACTGAACCTTTCTGATGCTTACTCATTTTTTTTCTCTTCCCTCCTCCCAGCCAACCATCATTTCAGGTGCTTATTAAAACACACCCAGATTAATCCTCCAATTAGACCTCTGTGCCTCTTCCTGACCCTCCCAAGAGTCCTGCCCCACTATTACGTAATGACGTAAGACCCAAGAGCAAGTATAAGGATTCCCAGTGGTCTTTCCATCCTGGTATTTAAAACAGGCACCAATAGGCACGGTGCTCGCACCTGTAATCCCAGTACTTTGGGAGGCCAAGGCTGGAGGACTGCTTCAGTCCAAGAGTTCAAGACCAGCATGGGCAACATAGGGAGACCTCATGTCTACAAAAAATTAAAAAAAAAAAAAAAAAAACAAAAAACAAAAAAAACTAACCACTTATAGTCCCAACTACTTAGGAGGCTGAGGTGGGAGGATTGTTTGAGCCTGGGAGGTCAAGGCTGCAGTGAAACGTGATTGCACCACTGCACCCCGCCAGTTGACAGAGTGAGACCCTGTCTTAAAAATAAATAAATAAATAAATAAAAACAAAACAGGCCTCACTTTCCTTAGGGAACTCTGGATCCTCTCCCTACCCCGGATACTTGGGTGAGTTCTCTGCTTTCCCCTAAACATGTTATGGTCTTTCCCCTAAACATGTTATGCTCACACTCAGCCCCCAGGGTTTGCACTCAGGGTGCCCAACTCACAGTCATACTGCAAAGTCCCATTTCCTCCTTGAGTCCTTTGCTGATATGCCCTGGTTTACACTGATTCCTTCCCTGGCTTTCTTTAGGCCCAAAGACATTTAGGCAAGGGCGGATGGGCCATATTGCTAAGGAGGCTCACCCTTGAGGGCCCCTTACTTGGACAGTCCCCTCCAAGACTGTGTACCTAATTTTTATTTATAATTTTGCATTATTTTCCTTCAGAAGATCATTTAAATGGTAAAAGCCCCAGGCCCCACACAATCTAGATCTGTCACTGAATTTAGACATTAATTTATATTCTGTTAAATGGGAATGATTATGGTGAAGGTTGCATTATGACTTTCAGAGCCCCAAGGCACTTTTGCCTTCGTAGGCCCCTTTCTCCATGAAAATGATCACCAATTATATTTTGTGACTGTATTGGTGTAAAGACTAATATAATTCATCAGAGATTATTTTCTTTTTTTTTTCCTTTCTGATGCTAAAATGAACAAAAACGTTTTTATGAGCCTCTAATAGTATCATGGACCCTAGACACAGTACCTACTGAGCCTAATGGATAAGTTGACCTTGATTATAGGGCACACAGAGAAGCCTGGTGAGTAATAAATGAGACGATGTGCATACAACATTCGACGAGGTGCTGGCGCATATTAGGTGTTCCGTGGATGTCAGATATTACTTTTGTTATTATTACATGCCTCTTTCATATAGAAATGCTTACTAAATTGGATTGAATAGAGCTTATTTTACACTAAACCATTTGTAGCAATGGAAGTTTGGAAACAGATATCACTTTCTTATACATTATAATGTAATGTCAATTAAAGCTTTTCTGTTTCCCGACTTGGTACCCATCGTGTATTTACAAGCAGTTACTGCCTACAGACTAGGTGCTTAGATGTCTTGAATTTGAACAGAGCTCCTTAAACACTAGGTTCCCAAGCTCCACTCAAGAGGTTCTGACTCAGTGGCTCTGGAGGGAGATCTGAAAATGAGTACTTAAAAAAAACTTACTCCCATGGCGATTTTGAAGAGCAGCTAAATTTGTTGGAAACCACTATCACAGGCAAGCCAGTAGAGGTCAGTGACAGCTGAAAGAGTGGCATATGGGGGCATTAGCTTACCTCTTCCCAAACTCGGTAACACCCACCCTCAATCACTGCAAATAAAATGAAATGTCTGCTATGCAAGTGCAGTTTCAAGACAAGTCCCGTAGGCACTGCCTTCCCAATCAGATTGTACCACTAGCCCCCCTAGTAAAGTAATTCTGGAGTAGTCTGCAGAAGAGATATAATTCATATTGTAGCTTTCAAAGAACTTCCGGGATAGATATCAACACAAAACCAAGAGAGCATACTTTTAAGATTTTAAGGATCAGATAAGTACTGTGGATGTTGAGCACTCGGAAGAGGAAGCAATCACAATAGACTGAGTTGCTGGGAGAGCCTCAAAGTGAAGAGTGACTTATGTTGAATCTTGAAAGAAGGTGGACCTGAGACATATTGAGACAGGAAAAAAAGAATAATGGACTGGGGGTCAGGGGATGCAGGAATGAAACTGGCTTTGCCACACACTAGCTGAGTGTCTTTGAAAACGAAGATATGAAAAAATATAAACCTGTCAACATCTATTCCAAACAAAAGAAACCTGGTATAAAAATGCTAATATTTGCAAAAATATAATTTAAGACAAAAAAGCATTATTAAGAATAAAGAGGGGGCCGAGTGTGGTGGCTCACACCTGTAATCCCAGCACTTCGGGTGGCCTAGGCGGGCAGATCACAAGGTCAAGAGATCCAGACCATCCTGGCTAATATGGTGAAACCTCGTCTCTACTAAAAATACACAAAATTAGCTGGGCATGGTGGCACGTGCCTGTAGTCCCAGCTACTCGGGAGACTGAGGCAGGAGAATTGCTTGAACCCGGGAGGTGGTGGTGGCAGTGAACTGAGATTGCGCCACTGAACTCCAGCCTTGGCAACAGAGCGAGACTCTGTCTAAAAAAAAAAAAGAATAAAGAGGGATTAACACTATGATAAGGAACAGTTCACCAAAAGGATAGAATCATCATGTACTTGTATGCACTAAAAAAAAAAAAAAAAGTCCTGGAATATGTTAATTCTCAAACTGGGAGAATTAACACATGCACATCAGATAATGATGGATCAAGTATTTAAAACACAATAAGGACAGAGAATAAGTGACTTGAACAAAAAGGAAAAACCAAGGTACAGAGCAATGAAATAACTTGCCCAAGGTCTTGTAGCTAGTAGTGAAGAGCTGGGATCCAGACCCAGGAAATCTGCTTTTATGCCACTCTCAGCTAAAGTTTCATCTTGAGTGAAAGAGCCTTAAAATGTGTTTACATCAGAAAGAAATTAAATTAAAGATAAGTCAATTAAGCATTCAATGTACAATTCGAGAAGTTAGAAAAGAAAGAAGAGGCTGGGTGCAGTGGTTCAAGCCTGTAATCCCAGCACTTTGGGAGGCTGAGGAGGGCAGATCTTTGGAGCCTAGGAGTTGGAGACCAGCCTGGGCAGCATGACGAAAACCTATCTCTACAAAAATTACAAAATTAGCCAGGCATGGTGGCAGCTACCTATGGTCCCAGCTACTGGGGAGACTGAGGTGGGAGGATCACCTGAGTGCAGGAAGTCAAGGCTGCAGTGAGTCACGAAAATGGTAACTATGTGAGGTGATGGATACGTCAATTACCTTTGTTGTGGTGATCATTTTACAATCACATACTGATATATATATCAATATGTTTTGATACATATATCAAAACATCAAGGCCAGGTGTGGTGGCTCACACCTGTAATTCCAGCATTTTGGGAGACTGAGGTGGAAGGATTGCTTGAGCCCAGAAGTTTGAGACCAACCTGGGCAACATAGTGAGACCCTGTCTCTAAAAAAAAAAAAAAAAGATAAAATAATAAAAAACTTTGAAGAGTCATTTTGTTTTATAGTATACATATAATCATATAACTTTGCTATTTGCATATGGAGGGCGACAGTGAGTATTCATTATCAAGAAGGGCTTTGGATTCAGATCGGATTCTTGATTCTAGTTGAAAATGGTCTGGAAGTAAACATGCACAGTTGTTTGTTCTCGTTCACTCTTTCTTTCTTTCTCTCTCTCTCTTTTTTTTTTTTTTTTTTTGAGACGGAGTTTCACTCTTATTGCCCAGGCTGGAGTGCAATGGCGTGATCTCAGCTCATCGCAACCTCTGCCTCCCAGGTTCAAGCGATTGTCCTGCCTCAGCCGGGATTATTAGCATGTCACACCACGCCCCGCTAATTTTGCATTTTTAGTAGAGACAGGGTTTTTCCATGTTGGTCAGGCTGGTCTCGACCTCCCAACCTCAGGTGATCCGCCTGCCTTGGCCTCCCAAAGTGCTGGGATTACAGGTATGAGCTGCCACACCCGGCCTTTGCTTTTTCTTTTTTCTTTTTTTTTTTTAAGACAGAGTCTCACTCTGTTGCCCCAGGCTGGAGTGCAGTGGCGTGATCTCACTGCTCACTGCAACCTCTGCCTCCCAGATTCAAGCAGTTCTCCTACCTCAGCCTCCCTAGTAGCTGGGACTACAGGCACGTGCCACCATGCCCGGCTAATTTTTTGTAGTTTTAGTAGAGACGGGGTTTCACCGTGTTTCGATCTCCTGACCTCCTGATCTGCCTGCCTCGGCCTCCCAAAGTGCTGGGATTACAGGTGTGAGCCACCGCGCACCGCCTTTGCTTTTTCTTTTTTATGCCTTGCAAATGTTCTTTGTTTTTCTGCTTTGAGTTTTGCAGTTGGTTCTTTTTATTTAGTTTTTTGTTTGTTTGTTTTTGAGACAGAGTCTTGGTCTGTCGCCCAGGCAGGAGTGCAGTGGCATGATCTCATCTCACTGCAACCTTTATCTCCTGGGTTCAAGTGATTCTCCTTCCCCAACCTCCCAAGTAGCTGGGACTACAGGCACAGGCCACCATGCCCAGCTAATTTTATTTTTGGTGGAGATGGGGTTTCACTATGTTGGACAGGCTGGCCTCAAACTCCTGACCTCAGGTGATCCACCCGCCTCGGCCTCCCAAAGTGCTGGGATTACAGGCGTGAGCCACCGCCCCCCGCCAGCACTTGGTTCTTTGTTGTTTCTTTGTTTGTTTTGTTTCTTTATGCTACCCCACCCCCTCTGGTTCTTTGTTTTAAAGAAAAAAACAGGCCCAAATTGAAGGCTATTCTTTGAAGTAACTGGCCAACACTCTTCAAAAATGTTAATGTCATGAAAATAAAGATTGAGAAACCATTAATGCTAATTTCCTGATATTTATCATTGAATATTTATTATTAATTAGTCTGAAATTATGTTACAATAGTTACTAAGTACGCACAGACTATGTAGAAACACCGCGCTCCACTGCTAACAGAGTGCACATTGATGCAATTTCCCTGAAGGATAGTTTGGCAATACCCTTCAAAAGCAGAAACGTACATACTTTTGATCAAAATTCCACTTATAAGTAATTGTCTTACAGAGTTGGTTTCATATGTGTGAAGTGGTTTAAATAAAATTGTGTATTCATTGTAAGGGCAGCGGACTGGGCACGGTGACACATACCTGTAATTTTAGCACTTTGGGAGGCCGAGGTGGGCAGATGACTTGAGGTCGGAAGTTACACACCAGCCTGGAACTGTTCTGGAACTTTGTAACACATTGTAAGGGCAGTTTGGAAACAATGTACATGGGATGGGTTTTTTGTTTTGTTTTGTTTTGTTTTGAGATGGACTCTCCCTCTGTCACCAGGCTGGAGTGCAGTGGTGTGATCTCAGCTCACTGCAACCTCTGCCTCCTGGGTTCAAGCAATTCTCCTGCCTCAGCCTCCGGAGTAGCTGGGATTACAGGCACCCGCCACCATGCCTGGCTAATCTTTGTATTTTTAGTAGAGACGGAGTTTCACCATGTTGGCTAGGATGGTCTCGAACTGCTGACCTCGAGATCTGCTTGCCTCGACCTCCCAAAGTGCTGGGATTACAGGCGTGAGCCACTGCACCCAGCCAGTAATGGGATGGTTTTCAGTAAATTATTATATACTTTTAAAATATAGTAAAATGGACACAATAGACTCCTATAAATGTACTTTTCTGGAAAGAATCCCAAAATAAGGTTATTATTAACAGAAAAAAGTAAAGCATAGAACATTTGGTAGAATATACCCTCATTTGTGTGTGGGAAAATGTATATGTGTATGTATGCATATGCATTTATTTTATGTACCTATTTATATTTTATATGCACATATACACATATATTTGTATACTTCTATATATGTTTATATACATATATTTGTATACATTGGTATATGTATATATTTGTAAATGAATAGAATAGCTCTCTAATGATGCCTAAAAAAGTTGAGAAAATTTTGGCCTCAGAAAGGAACTGGGTTGCTGGGAGAGACAGGGTAAGGGAGACTTACCTCAGTATTCCACTTTGTGTTTTGTGCAAAATACAAGTATTCCTATCTTTAAAAAATTAAGTAATAAAATAGCTGTGTAGAATGTTAAGAGAGCCAATATGAAATCAATAGAAAAGAGTGAACATTTGTTAATAACATTGAGTGCAAGCAGATGGAGAAGGAACTTGTACTGAACAATTCTCCAAATATAGAAATAATTTGATTTTTTTTCTGCAAAGGCAGAAGAACAAGGGGCAGGAAGCCAGAGAAAGTTAGACAAACATGGCATGTTCAGAAATCTGTTTCCAGCTTAAAGGTTATCTTTTTATAGGGTGAGGATTATCACGTGATCCATTTCTTCTTTTTCAAAACCAAGGTAAAGTGATTAATTTTATGGTATATATATTATACCTCAATTTAAAAAAATTTTACTTTTAAGAAGTTAAGGATGATGATACATTCATCGGCCATCAAAGTAGCCGGGCGTGGTGGCGTGTGCTTGTAATCCCAGGTACTGGTGAGGCTGAGGCAGGAGAAACACTTGAAGCTGGGAAGCGGAGGTTGCAGTGAGAGATCGTGCCACTGCACTCCAGCCTGGGTGACAGAGCGAGACCCCATCTCAAAATAAATAAATGAAATTCAAAAACTCAAAATCACTGTATAATAATATTTAAAATAAAAAATTTAAAAAGCAAACAAAAAACCCAAAATAGAGTTGTATAAACAAGGTTTTGCTTGTGATTTGATTTGGTGGCCGTTATTGTCCTGTTCTCTTTCAACACAATAACCCTAACCCTCTCCCTACTTCTTTCAGAAAGAGTGAGAGAGTAATTCTAGCCTATTTTTAGAAGAACACAGTGGCTATAGACAGTAAGTACTCTCCCATGTGAAAGCACCAGCTAATTAGACTTTGGTGGATGGTCATGACGTACCCAGTGACATGCTTTTACAGTTCATTGTCATTGTCCTAGGTGCTGGTGTGAAAATGATTCAGCAAAAGTGGAAAACTAAAAATTCTAGGGCAGTATGAAAACTGGGAAAGCAATTACAGCGGAAGTTGCCTTCCCCATGGTAGCTTAGCAACTTCGCGTCTCTCCAAGGCAGAGAGGAAAAGCAAGTTTAACAGGCCTTCCTGAAGGCTAGGTGTGAAAAACCAGAAGCCATCTTTGTTTCTGGCATCACTAAATATTTGTTGATATGAAGTATTACACATCTGTTCTCCCACATCTCAGCTAAACTGCCAAAAGTTAACCCTTTCTGGAGATGCAGAATGGAGCAATATACCTAGCTCTCATTCATTTACTTCCCTTGCTGATATTCTTGCATAGCTTTTAGTTTATGCATTTGTCCCAAATAAACCTAGAAAAAGTCACTTGTCATAGGACAAGATGAGCTGATGATTTAAATCATTCTCCCACTGAGGAAGAAACCATCCTGTGGAAAAGACTGTATAAGGTACTCCTGGTTGAAAGGTAGGGCTCTGGAGTCAGACATCTTGAATTTGAATCCCAGCCCTGAAATGTGTCAACTGTGTGCCCTTAGGTAAGTAACTGAACTTCTCTGGCCTCAGCTCCCTCGCTGTTTTTTTTTGTTTGTTTGTTTTTTGTTTTTTGTTTTGTTGTTGTTGTTGTTGTTGAGATGGAGTCTTACTTTTTTGCCCAGGCTGCAATGCAGTGGCACCATCTCAGCTCACTGCAACCTCAGCCCCCCCGGGTTCAAGCAATTCTCGTGCCTCTGCCTCCCAAGTAGCTGGGACTACAGATGCCCACCACCATGCCCGACTAATTTTTGTATTTTTAGTAGAGATGGGGTTTCACCATGTTGGTCAGGCTGGTCTTGAACTCCTGACCTCAGATGATCTGCCTGCCTCGCCCTCCCAAAGTGCTGGGATTATAGGCGTGAGCCACTGCAATTGGCCCTCTCTGTTAATTGTAGGTGCTGAAAGGAACCCAGTGAACTAGTGATAATACTTATAATGTACCTAGTACCAGGTCTGATGTTTAATTCGTATTCAGAAAGTAGAAGCTATTTTCGTATGATAGGTCATTAATGCCAATTTTATGTATCTGAAAATGAGGATGTGGGGGGTTCCAGGAAGTTGTTTAAATGCTTTTGGTGCTCAGTTCCTTTACTCTGCCCAGGGTGACCTGCAACATACCTTTGGGGAACTTTGCCTGCTTCTTTGCTAGGCTGAGGTCCCATTCTCTTAGATCCTTTGCTAATCTGCCGATCAATCTTGTAAACTATTTATTGCAGAGATATTAGTGACTTTATTTGACTTTTCTACTTAGAGACAGATAGATTAAGAAGTGTTTCAGGCTGCGGCCAGCTGGGACCACTCAGCGGCCTTCAGGTAACATCTCTTTTGGCACAGGTCAGCCTGGCAGCCTGGGCTGTGGCCCCTGTGTGAATTGGCCTGTTGCACTAGAGGATGGTTGGGTGGGTGGTTGAGGTTGCTCTTCTCATGCTCTTCGTTCATATTTATGACATCTACATTTCTGCTTCCCTTTCTTACTTCTCCCTTCCTTCCCAGATCAGAGTGGAATAGAGCTCATTAAAGCTTTATAGGGGTAGTGCCAATAGAGAACTTTAGGTCTGGAGAAGAATCATTAGTAAAGATTGACTGTGTGCTCTGGGTGCCTTTAGACAGCCACTGTTTCCATTGGTGTTTAATGTTTATTGCTTTCTCATAATCTTCCAGCTGCTATCTTGTCATTGTTAGGAAGACTGGGGAAAAAGTCCTATGGATATTTATTTTCTACCACCTATTTACTATATCACTTGAAAGTTTGAGTTTTGTGTTTCTCATATAAATTATGAATAATAAAATAAAAATCATCACTACTGCTTTCAGGCCAGATATATTTTTATTGCACAACACGTATTATGTACAAGAATATCACAAGATTTGGAAATGTTAGTCCTAGCAGAGGGTGACACAACGCAATGATAAGACAGTATGAAAAATGGAACTATGAATAAAAAAGAATCCCTAAGTCCCCAGAGCCTATGAATATGTTATGTTGCATAGTGATGTAGTTTGGATGCCTGTCTCTCTCCAAATCTCATATTGAAATGTGATCCCCAATGTTGGACATGGGATCTGGTGGAACGTGTTTGAATTAAGGGGGCTGATTCTTTATGAATGGCTTGGTACCCACCCCATGGTAATAAGCGAGCTCTCATTCTGGTAGTTTCTGTGAGAGCTGGTTGTTTAAAAGAGCCTGGCACCTCCCCTTCCTCTCTTGCTCCCTCTCTGTCTTGCCATGTGACACTCCTGCTCCCCTTCATCTTCTGCCATGATTGGAAGGTTCCTGAGGCCCTCACCAGAAACCAGTGCCTACATCATACTTCCTATATAACCTGCAGAGCCCAAATGAACCTCTTTTCTTTATAAATTAACCAGTCTCAGGTATTCCTTTATAGCAATACAAGTGGGCTAACACACATAGCAAGGAGGAATTAAGATTGCACATGGAATTAAGGTTCCTAACGAGCTGATTTTAAGATAAGGAGATTATCCCGGATTATCTGCATGGGCCCAGTGTAATCACAAGGATCCTTTTAGTAGAAGAGGGAGCCCAAAGAGTAAGGCAGAAAGAGATTTGCAGATGCTACCTTCTGTCTTTGAAGATGGAGGAAAGGAGCCACAAGCTAAGAAATGCAGAAATTGGAAAAGAAAAAGGCAAAAAACCAGTTTCTCCCCCAGAGCCTCCACCAGAAGGAATGTAGTCCTGCCAACACCTTGATTTTAGCTCCACGAGACCCAATTCAAACTTCTGACCTCCAGAACTACAGGGTAACAAATTTGTGTTGGTTTATGTCATTAAGTTTGTGCTAATTTGTTGCAGCAGCAATAGGAAACTAATACACTACTGCTGAGGGCTTTTGTCAATAAAGATGATACTGATATGAAAATACCTGTACTATAATTGCAGACACAAATATCAAGTGCTTAGTGGAAAAGGAGAGAAGAGCCTTCTGCTATGTAGAGTTCAGATGTTGCTTGATGATGGAGTTTACATGGGAAATTATATTATACATACAGGTATTTAGCATGTATAGCAACCCCATGAGGTAGTGACGGTCTCCAATTTATAGAGGAGGAAACAGATAAGAGAAGTTGTACCATGACTCACAGCTAGTTAATTGAAAGAACTCTGATTTATAACATGCATTGACTGTATCCATAGTCCGTTGTTTCAGCCACTGGGCAATTTTGCCACTTGTTTCAATGGTTGGTCAAGGGGATATGAGTGGGTCATCAACAGCATCTAATAAATACCTCAAATCAACATGCCCCAAAATGAATTCATGATCTTAACCTCCCAGTCTGCTCTTTCTCCTGGGTTTCCTGTCTTATTAAATGATCTCACTGCCAACCCAGAACCTAGAGCCTTTTCAGTATTATGCTAGATTCCTCCCTTTCCTGCACCATCCATATCATGTCTGTCACCAAGTCTTGTCAATTCTACCTTTAAACTTTTCTCAAATCTACCCAGTCATATACACCAGTGTATAATCTCAAGGCTACCACCATCTCTCACCTGGATGCCTCCATAGCCCCCTCATTGGTCTTTCCAATTCCTATCTCCAGACTTTGTTGCTTCTAATCTATTGGCAACAGAACAATCAAAGTGGTGTCCAGAAACATACGTTCAATTACGCATCCTGTCTGCTAAAAGTAATTCAGTGACTTTTCCTGAGGATAGAGGCCGCGAGTCCTAACAGGTTTTTCTAGACATTGCAGGACCTTGTACTTGCTTACACTTTAACTTCACACCTTATTCCTTTCCTATTCAACAATTCCCTAAAAACAGTGTCTTTTCCCCTCACCTACACACATACTTTCTACCTTCAGTCCTTCAAGTATGCCATGCTCTCTCCACTCTCAGGGTCTTTGCTCACCCTCTCTTCCTCTGGTTATGACTTATGATCCCTCAGATCGCAATTACGAGTCACTTCTTGAAGAAAGTCTTCTCTGGCCGGGCACGGTGGCTAAAGCCTGTAATCTCAGCACTTTGGGAGGCCGAGACGGGCGGATCACAAGGTCAGGAGTTCGAGACCATCCTGGCTAACACGGTGAAACCCCGTCTCTACTAAAAAATACAAAAAAAAAAAAAAAACTAGCCGGGCTAGGTGGCAGGTGCCTGTAGTCCCAGCTACTCGGGAGGCTGAGGCAGGAGAATGGCGTAAACCCGGGAGGCGGAGCTTGCAGTGAGCTGAGATCCGGCCACTGCACTCCAGCCTGGGCGACAGAGCGAGACTCCATCTCAAAAAAAAAAAAAAGTCTTCTCTGATCTCCTTTTCTTTTCTTTTCTTTTCCTTTTATTATACTTTAAGTTCTGGGATGCATGAGCACAATGTACAGGTTTGTTACACAGGTATACGCATGCCATGGTGGTTTGCTGCAGCCATCAACCCGTCATCTACACTAGGTATTTCTCCTAATGCTCTCCCTCCCCCAGCCCCCCACCCACCAACAGGCCCTGGTGTGTGATATTTCTCTCCCTGTGTCCATGTGTTCTCGTTGTTCAACTCCCACTTATGAGTGAGAACATGTGGTGTTTGGTTTTCTGTTATCTGCATGATTCCCACAGCATCTGGTATGTCCTTATCATGGCATTTCTCACCCTGAATTGTAAGCTGTTTACCTGTCTAGTAGATCCACTTCCCTGATCCATAACTGAGAGCTCTGTCAGGTAAGAACTGTATCAGACTTGATCATTGTTGTATCATCAGTACACAGTACTATCTGGCACATAGTACATAC
Organism: Rhinopithecus bieti; assembly: GCF_001698545.2. Classification (NCBI taxonomy): domain Eukaryota; kingdom Metazoa; phylum Chordata; class Mammalia; order Primates; family Cercopithecidae; genus Rhinopithecus; species Rhinopithecus bieti. The sequence goes on from NW_016816274.1 coordinate 531,618, forward strand.
CTATGGAACAGATAAATACCATTGTTCACTGAGTGAGGGAAAAAATTTTCTGCATCCTATGGCAAAAGTGATAAACATGTAAATCTGGCTGGCTGTTGACTGTTCCCAAAATGCCTGATATCTGAGAGTTCAAAGCAATTTTTTTCTTTAAATACCACACAGCAAAGAAAAGGCCTCTCTTTGAAGTCAGCCTAGGAAGCCCAGGACCAGGAGAAAGTGTGGTATAAATAGGCCTACCTCCCACCTGCTGCTGGAGGAATTTATCACAACTCTGAAGAGTATCCAAGAAGATACGTTTCCCGGAAAATCAAACCAAAGATCTTTCCAGAGCTCCGACTTTTAGTAATCCAGTACAATCGGTCTATTCATTTTTCTGGTAATGATTTCTTTCCCCCTCAAAGCACTCAATTCATTTTCCATCACTGACATGTAATCCAGAAATAATAGAGGTTAGTCTTGTATAACTCATATCCAAAAAGGGAAAGTGCCAACACCCTGAAAGAAAAGCTCTGAACTAAGTATTCCCAAAATAATTCTCAGCAAATCTGGGGATGTGAAAAGGCCTATTCAGTTGTCGATGATAATTCTTTTTGCTGTTTATTATAAATGTGGCTCCCCGATAGAAAGCGTTAAGTTTAAAAACACTACTCTGGCACAGTCCTTGTAATTACATCCCAGGATTCAAATCTGAAAATTGCTTCTACTTCTATTTTCTAATAAAGTCTTACTCAGAGGTGCTAACACTTGAAATTGGTCTTTAAGAACTCTTAAAAAAAAGGGCCAGGCACAGTGGTGAGCGCCTGTAATCCCACACTTTGGGAGGCTGAGGCCGGTGGATCACCTGAGTTCAGGAGTTCAAGACCAGCCTGGCCAACATGGTGAAACCCCATCTCTACAAAATTACAAAAATTAGCCAGGCATGGTGATGGGCACATGTAATCCCAGTGACTCAGGAGGCTGAGGCAGGAGAATCACTTGAACCTGGGAGGCAGAGGTTGCAGTGAGCCAAGATCGTGCCACTGCACTCCAGCCTGGGCAACAGAGCGAGAATTTGTCTCAAAAAAAAAAAAAAAAAAGAATTTTAAACTCCCACTGTGTGGCAACTCATAGTCAAAGCACATGATCGGACCCCCAGTGAACATGTATCAGGAGTGAGAAATAAATCTTCATTGTTTTAGCCACTAGGATTTGGGGATTCTTTGTTTCTATAGAAGTAATAATTTCCTATCAATCCTTTGATTTCAAAGCCACTTCGGAAGTGAACAGAGGAATCAGGCAGCTTGGAGAAAGAAAGCCTAGTTCTATTACTGAAAGGTCTGGTTTGGAGAATAAAGCATAGACATTAGACAAAATTGGGTCCCTAATAACTTCCCTCTAAATTGATCCTACCCATCCCAAATTTTATGTCTCTCCACTGTAGGGCCAGATCCTGATATAAAAAGCATATTCCCAGGCTGGGCGCGGTGGTTCACGCCTGTAATCCCAGCACTTTGGGAGGCCGAGGTGGGCGGATCACGAGGTCAGGAGATTGAGACCATCCTGGCTAACACGGTGAAACCCCGTCTCTATTAAAATACAAAAAACTAGCCGGGCGAGGTGGCGGGCACCTGTAGTCCCAGCTACTCGGGAGGCTGAGGCAGGAGAATGGCGTGAACCCGGGAGGTGGAGCTTGCAGTGAGCCAAGATCGCGCCACTGCACTCCAGCCTGGGAGACACAGCGAGACTCCGTCTCAAAAAAAAAAAAAGCGTATTCCGTCATGCGGATGTAGAAGGAGGAGTTCTTGAGGAGAGTCAGAACAGAGAAACAGAATACAGCAAACGGACTCAGCTGAGCACGCTGCGTTCCTTCTCCCCACTCTCCGATCAGACAGGGCACTCCTCCTGGAAAGTATTCCCACACTTTCCCTTACAGAGGAGAGGAACTTCTTTCTCTCACAGTTGAAACAATGGAAAGTTGATTCAATTAAGCCCAAAGTAAGGCAGGAGGCCTTCTTGCACCTTAAATTATTTTTAAATTTGTAGTTACTAAAATTATGTAGTGTGATTGATATCTGCCCTAGGACATGGATGGTTCAAAGCCATCTATCTTCAAGGAAAGCAGGATCCTGTACTGTTTCCAAAGCTGTGAGAAGCTGGATCAAATAAAACTGTATCTGAGTAATAATAGCTTTATCTGGCCAGGCACAGTGGCTCAGGCCTGTAATGCCAGCACTTTGGGAGGCCAAAGCAGGCAGATCACCTGAGGTCAGGAGTTTAAGACCAGCCCGGCCAACATGGTAAAACCCTGTCTCTACTAAAAATACAAAAATTATCTGGGCATGATGGTGCACCCCTGAAATCCCAGCTATTTGGGAGGCTGAGGTATGAGACTCACTTGAACATGGGAGGCGGAGGTTGTAATGAGCTATGATTGCACCACAGCACTCCAGCCTGGGCAACAGAGCAAGACTCCATCCCCCCCCCCCCCGCCC
>NW_016816274.1:534391-541647 GCF_001698545.2 Rhinopithecus bieti
GAAAAAAAAAAAAAAGCTTTATCTGATCTCTGAGAACAAATCTGAAGGGGGAAAAGTCCTTAAAAGACAACCTTGATAGAGGGACGTGAGAGGGAAAGAGACAATCCTATTATTTTGGCTTAATGAAAGAGGGCCCTGGGCCTGAAGACAGGTGTACCAGCCTCAGGTGTTGTAGCAGATGATAGAAGCACATCCTCTTCTCATCTGCTTTCCTCAGCAGCAGCCTCCTTCATTTTCCAAATGAAGTTTAACACAATGCACTGAAATCCAAGATACTCTTGTAGGGTTCATTATAGAAGTAGTATGGAATTTGGCTTTAAGTTTATAACAAAGAAGTGTATTGCTGAGGAATGGGACACCACTGACACTGAGCAATTTTAAGCAAGAGGAGAAGCATGATGTAGTGACGCCTTGGAAAAAACAACCAACTCATCCTATGATTGTCATGTGGAATTTATCAATTGAGTAACAAACATGTGTTTGACTTCCAAAGCCATGAAATGCCTTTGGCCCCTGCCAATTCTAAAACTGTGTCTCGCTCTATCTTTTCCTCTCTCTCTTATAGAAAGTCAGGATGGATGGATGGATGGATAGATAGATAGATAGATAGATAGATAGATAGATAGATAGATGGTAGATAGATAAGATAGATAGTAAGGGAAGAAGAAAAGGGGTTGTCTTTTAAAATATTTATAAACTATATAACAAAATGAGTCATTTTTGGTCAAATGTCTTTTTTATGTGCAACAGCTAAGAAACCACAAGCTCATCATGTGAAGAGGAAGAGTTTGGCAGCTCATCTTAAATTGTAATTATCTTCTTTGCATGAATCCTGGAGAAAAGGTCTTCGTATCAGTTTATTTTTATAAAGCCGTCTGGTTCTGCTGATGGTAAGACATCACTTGGATGAGCTACACAGAAGCTAAGGAACTGCCAGGGTAGGCCTACATCATTGGTATTGCTATTGAGATACAATTTCTTTTGCATAAAGCTGTCCTACTACTATTTGTTCACTTCCTTTACAGTTTCTTGAATAGAATGTAGGAGCCTGAATAAAATTTCTGAGAAGGAATTTTCTTTTTCTTTTTTGGGGGATGTGAGGGTGGGGAGGGGCTGGGTCTCACTGTGTCACCCAGGCTAAAGTGTAGTGACACCATTACAAGTCACTGCAGCCTTGACCTCCTGGGACCCACCTCAGCCTCTTGAGTAGCTGGGACTACAGGCATGCACCACCATGCCTGGCTAACTATTTAATTTTTTATTGAGATGGGGTCTCCCTGTATCTCCTAGGCTTGGACCTATTTTCAGATGGCCATTGTTTCTGAGGTTCTCCAAACTCAAAACATTAATGTATCTCACTGTAAAAGAAAGTATGTATCTTCAAAAACATTGGTAGCTGATTATAAATGGATGTTATATCTTCCCTGTGGAATACAAGTAATTTAGTTTTGATGGATACAATGACAATCCTTTATTATTATATTGCTTATTCTGATTGGATTTGAGGTTGGGTATAGTTTACAAATTTTATTAAATGGACATTTCAGAGAGCTATGATTATGATTCTAGGACATTTTTTAGCCAGGGAAGCACATAGAATCTTGAAAGTCTTCATCACCATGAACACTTTTTATCCATAGTTTTAATTTCAGGTTGGAATTTATGATTTATTTAATCTCTGCTTGTTGGCAGGAATTCTATTTATATTTTATATTTTTTTCTTTTTTCTTTTTCTTCCTGGCTTGTCTTCAGTATGATATACTATAAATTTTGCTGTAAATTTCCAGCGTGGTGCTAATATTTGGGTGAGACAGAATTTCACCAGTGGGATGTGTTTTCTGGTGCTTTTAAACCTGAATTATGATTTATTGTCATGAATTGTTTCTGGACTCTGGTAACTCTTCCAAGGTGAGTAAAGGCAGTTTTGAGCCCCAGGACACCAGGGGAAGAGATGGAAATATATTTCCTGTGGCAGAAGAGATTGTAATCACTTCTGCCTGCCGTGGCCTGTTGGTTACAAGAATCTATACAAACAGCTGCTCTCCACAGTCCATTTGCTTTATCGGTAGCCCTCGGGTGAGCAATCATCTCAATTTGCCTGGCATTGTGGGGATTCCCCAGAGGGACTTGGGACCTTTTTCCCACGTTTTTTTCCCCAATTTTATAAGTCCTGTTGGTTTGCAGTGGTGCCTCATTGTGGTTTTGATTTACATTTCCCTGAGCACCACTGATGTTAAGCATCCTTTTACATGCTTGCTGACCACTTGTATGTCTTTTTTGGAGAAATGTGTATTCAAGCTGTCTTCCTTACAGGTAAACAAAATCCAACAGAATCCCACTTCACATAAGGTGAAGTTTCCAGCTGTAGAGTGGATGAACTTTTAGGTCACCTGTGCAGCCCCTTTTCTGACACATCTGAGATAAATTAATCTTCTGATGACAGCACAATTGTCATGGGACTTATCTCAGGTCCAGGTGTTGTGCAGTGAGGTGATAAACGGATCCAGAAAGCTTCACCCAGCAACTCTACTCAACTTTTGTAATAGGTTGGCTTTTGAGTTCCTGCAGAACAGGTAAGATGCCAGTCAGCCTGGTCCTTGGTCCTTCACTCGTGGGTCAGTCCAAGCATGTAGTACAGTTATTCCTCCACTGACGAGTCAGCAAGAGGGGGTAGATGAGGTCAGCTATAGACAGGATAATACAGAGCCGGAGAAGCCTGTTGTCCATCATTGCAATCTTAATTGGCTACATTTGAAGCTGGTAGGAACAGGGACCATTGAGTGCCCTGGAGGAGGCAGTGCTTTAAGCCATTTTTGTTCAATCACTTCCTATGATTTAGTTTATTGACTTAGTAAAAAACATCATGAGGGCTGGGTGCGGTGGCTCACGCCTGTAATCCCAGCACTTTGGGAAGCCGAGGTGGGTGGATCACCTGAGGTCAGTAGTTCAAGACCAGCCTGACCAACATGGTGAAACCTCGTCTCTACTAAAAACACAAAATTAGCCGGGCGTGGTGGTGGGCGCCTATTGGGAGGCTTAGGCAGGAGAATCTCTTGAACCCAGGAGGTGGAGGTTGCAGTGAGAGCTGAGATCGCACCATTACACTCCAGCTTGGGCAACAAGAGCAAAACTCCGTCTCAAAAAAATAAAATAAAATAAAAAATAAAGAAAACATTATGGAATACTGAGTAAACAAGTTCAAGCAGAGAGCGGTGGCTCACACCTGTAATCCGAGCACTTTGGGAGGCCGAGGTGGGCAGATCACTAGGTCAAGAGATCGAGACCATCCTGGTCAACATGGTGGAACCCTGTCTCTACTGAAAATACAAAAAGTAGCTGGACCTAGTGGCATGTGCCTGTAGCCCCAGCTACTCAGGAGGCTGAGGCAAGATAATCGCTGGAACCCAGGAGGTGGAGGTTGCAGTGAGCTGAGATCGGGCCACTGCACTCCAGCCTGGCCACAGAGCGAGACTCCACTTCAAAAAAAAAAAAGCAAAACAAAAAACAAAACAAAAAAAAACCAAAAGAACAGTTCAGATGTGTGGGGAGGAAATAGGAAATGTCCTGGAATAGTGAATGGTGGATGAATCTTACTGGGAAAAGCTTTAGGGGACTAGAGGTGGCATAAAAGGACTGGGCCACATTTCACGGGAGAGAAGGGATGCAGGGGTATTGTGGCCATTGTCTTCTTCTTCCTCTTTTTTTTCTTTTTTTTTTTTTGAGATGGAGTCTCACTCTGTTGCCCAGGCTAGAGTGCAGTGGCACCATCTTGGCTCACTGCAACCTCCGCCTCCTGAGTTCAAGCTATTATCCTGCCTCAGCCTCCCAAGTAGCTGGGATTACAGGCACACGCCACCATGCCTGGCTAAATTTTTTGTATTTTTAGTAGAGATGGGGTTTCACCACATTGGCCAGGCTGGTCTTGAACTCCTGACCTCAGGTAATCTGCCCACCTTGTCCTCCCAAAGGCCAAGGATTACAGGCTGGGATTACAGGCTGAGCCACCACACCCAGCTATGGCCATTGTTGATCCTGTTTCTTTCTCACTTACCCAGACTGCAGACTAACACAGGTCTTGTCAGACAATCCCTTACCATGCCACTCCAGCGCGAGGAAAGGTAAGGTAGGAAGAAGCTGCGATTAGAGGAAGGGGACTTGTGGGATTGATACACCTATAATACACAAAGACTTCATTAGGGCACATCAGTCCAGGAGTCCCTCACTTTGTAGTGTCCTTTAAGAACTTCTCCTGGGGCCGGGCGCGGTGGCTCAAGCCTGTAATCCCAGCACTTTGGGAGGCCGAGACGGGCGGATCACGAGGTCAGGAGATCGAGACCATCCTGGCTAATACGGTGAAACCCCATCTCCACTAAAAAATACAAAAAACTAGCCGGGTGAGGTGGCTGGCGCCTGTAGTCCCAGCTACTCGGGAGGCTGAGGCAGGAGAATGGCGCAAACCCGGGAGGCGGAGCTTGCAGTGAGCTGAGATCCGCCCACTGCACTCCAGTCCGGGCGACAGAGCGAGACTCCGCCTCAAAAAAAAAAAAAAAAAGAACTTCTCCTGGGACTGAATTCCTCTGGACTGCGACAGTCTGAGCTTTGGGGCAGCCCAGGAACTTCTTGGAAGAAGTGAAAGGCTCTTGAATCTGTCAGTACTTGTTTCCTTGCTCTTACATACACAGTGCAAGAGTGCATTCCCAATGCATGCAACTCTTGAACTGTAGCAATGGTAACGACTGGTTGAAACCTGACAATATTAACAAATGTCTCTAGTTTCCGCAGACATTTTTCTCTAATTTGCTTTCCCTTTCTCCACTGATATTTTGAAACCCTTAAAGAAAAACCGCTTGCACACTGGATTTTGTTTCTGTTAGTATAGACCCTTCAAATGGCAACCAAGTGACAAATGGAACACCAGGACCTAAGATCCAGGATCTTACCCCTTCTCTCTCTCTCTCTCTTTTTTTTTTTCCTTTGAGACTGAGTCTCGCTCTATCAGCCAGGCTGGAGTGCAGTGGCACAATCTTGGCTCATTGAAACCTCTGCCTCTTGGGTTGAAATTGTTCTCCTGCCTCAGCCTCCCGAGTAGCTGGGATAACAGGCGTGCGCCACCATGCCTGGCTAATTTTCGTATTTTTAGTAGAAACAAGGTTTCACCATGTTGGCCAGGCTGGTCTTGAACTCCTGACCCCAGGTGATCCACCCGCCTCAGCCTCCCAAAGTGCTGGGATTACAGGTGTGAGCCACTGCACCCGGCCCCCCTTCTCTTTTTGAATATTAAGTCACAGGGCTTCTTCCTGTTGGTTACACCAAACACAACTGTATTTGTTCTGTTTTTGTTTTTTTTTTCCAGTTTACAAAACATTGGCCCTTTTAGCTGTGATTATATGGTTGGAAGAAGAAACAAAGTTGTGAGCTGCAATGGAGCTCAATGTTTGTGTCCCCTCACCAGTCCCCCTCAAAAAACTCATAGGTTGAAATCCTAACCCTCAGTGTTATAGAAAAAGGGGTTTCTGGGAAGTAATTAGGTCATGAGGGTAGAGCCCCCATGAAGGGATTAGTGACCTTATAAAAGGGACTCCAGAAAGCTAGCTTGTCCTATTTCTGCCATGTGAGGACACAACAAGACAGTAGCCATCTGCAACCCAGAAGAGGGTCCGCACCAGAACCCAACCATGCTAGCACCCTGATCTCAAACTGGCAACCTGCAGAACTCTAAGAAATGCCTGCTGCTTAGAAGCCACCCAGTTTACGGGACTTTGTTATAAGCAGCCCAAGCTAAGGCATGGGCAATGACACTATCAGAATTATTTGAAGCTTTAATCTATTGTAATAACTCCTTTCACATTGTGTATAATACATTGGTTTAACAATCTGTCATAAAATTTTAAAACAAAGAAGGCATCAATTCCAAGAATTAATTAATTATATTAGTTTAACAGACACTTACTAATTCATTCAAAAAATTGCTGAACACTTGATATGTGCCAGATATTGTTCTAGGTGCTGGAGATACAGCAGTTCAAACAGAGCAAACCCTGACGCTTGTGAAGCGAATTGTCAGGAGCTCAGCTGTGCAGGGAGAGAGAGAGCGGTCAGAGTAGCCGGTTATAGCAACAAGCCAAAGATGAAAGAACTGAGCCTTTAATCGCTCGCTGCAATGGTAAAAGCAAGAGCTTAAAGCAGTTTTATAGACCCTGAAGCAGGAGGGCAGCGGTGAGAGCTTGGAGTGGAAAAGTCCTGGGTGATGATGAGTCAGAGTAGGGAAATGCATCATCAAGGTCTCCCTCCTCCCTGCATAAAGAGGTCTTGGCAAAGGCATCTGAAAAGGACGTCTGCCCAAGGTCTGCTAGCGACCTAGCAATGAAGACTCTGGGGCCAGGAATGTAAATATAGGAAAAGCATGACTGACCAGGAGAGCCTGAGTCCTTGACTGCAACTTCCTCCAGAGACCGTGACCCACTGGCTGTGCGCCAAATGTCTCTCAGAGAGTGGCAGCTTTCTGTGTGAGGTCTGCCAGGTAAGGCCTTCGTATTTGCCTGTAGTTGGGCCTGAAAGATCACACATTTGGCTTAAGCAAAAGCCAGACTCCTCACTAACATTCTAGACAAGAAATATGCAAGTCAAATATATGCTGTATTAGTGGTAAGTGCTGACAAAAAAGGTAAATAAATAAATAAATAAATAAATAAGCAAGCAAGTAAGGAAGGCAGATAGGGAGTAAATGAGAGATAATTAGGGAGTAGGAGTGTGATAGCAATTTGAGTCCAAGACAGGCAAAGGAGGCTTCATTGAAAAGGTGGCATTTGGTGAAACACTTCAGAAATTGAGACTTGCAGCTACCCACAAGAAGAGCAGGTCAATCAGAGGGAACAAGACGTAAAAATTTCAGGAGATGGAAGCCTGTTTATCCAGAGTGGAGCAAGCGAAGGGTGAGGGGCAGGGATGATGGAGACAGAGAGCTAATGAGGCACTGGGTCGTGCAGGGCCCTGTAGCCACTGCAAGGACATGAGCTTTTTCTCTGGGTGAGATGGGAAGCCACTGAGGATTTTGCATGAATAACATGCTCTGACTCTAGATGCCCTCCTGAGAATAGATTCGGGAGAGAAGGGGGGGAATGTTAAGGACAGAAGTAGGGGGACCTGATAGGAGACTACTGTAATAATCCAGGAAAGAGATGACGTTGGTTTGGACCAGAGAGATGAGACTGGAAGTAGGGAGAACTGGTTGGATTTTTGGATATATACATATATAT
>NW_016816274.1:542627-562944 GCF_001698545.2 Rhinopithecus bieti
TNTTTTGTTTTGTTTTGTTTTGTTTTGTTTTGTTTTCAAGATGGAGTCTAGCTCTGTTACTCAGGCTGGAGTGCAGTGGCGTGATCTCGGCTCACTGCAACTTCTGCCTCCCAGGTTCAAGCGACTCTCCTGCCTCAGCCTCCCAAGTAACTGGGACTACAGGCCTGCGCCACCACATCCAGCTAATTTTTTGTATTTTTAGTAGAGACGGGGTTTCACCATGTTAGCCAGGATTGTCTTGATCTCCTGACCTCATGATCCACCCGCCTTGGCCTCCCAAAGTGCTGGGATTACAGGCGTGAGCCACTGTGCCTAGCCTCCAGTCATTTTATCTGTCTTTCTCCCACCGGCTATTCATCCTTAAAGATCCAGCTCAGATGATACCTCTTTTGTGAAACTTTTTTGACCCTCCAAACAGACTTTCGGCATCCCCTGAACATGGTACAGCTTGAACAACACTGGTTTGAACTATCCTCATCCACTTACATACAAGTTTTTGTGAATAAATGTAGTCGATCCTCCTTATCCTCAGATTCCACATCCACAACGAAGAGGATGACAAATACAGTGTTCTTGATGTGAAACCCATGATACAGAGGGCCAATCTTTGTACAGGTAGTTTCCCCAGGGCCCACTGCAAGATTTGAGTATGCCTGGATTTTGCCTTCATAATTGCCTGTAGTCAGACCTGAAAGATCTGCAGGGGTCCTAAAACCAATCCCCAAGAATACTGAGGGACAACTGTAATACCCTTGGCTTAGAACAGTTATGCAGTATTTGTAAGTATCTGTTTTTATTATTTTGGATTTGATGAACCACAGTTTCCTGTTCTGCAAAATGTAGATAGAAATGGTAAATAGCATAAAGGTGTTTTAGGTGTTTTGAAGATTACTTAAAATAATACATACAAGCAGGCCAGGCACAGTGGCTCACACCTGTAATCCCATCACTTTAGGAGGCCAAGGCAGGTAGATCACTTGAGGTCAGGGGTTTGAGATCAGCCTTCCCAACATGGCGAACCCCCATCTCTACTAAAAATACAAAAATTAGCCAGGCATGGTGGCACATACCTGTAATCCCAGCTACTCAGGAGGCTGAGGCAGGAGAATTTCTTGAACCCAGGAGGTGGAGGTTGTAGTGAGCCAAGATCATGCCACTGCACTGAAGCCTGGGCGACAGAGCGAGACTTTGTCTCAAAAAATAAACAAACAAAAAGTACAAGCAAGAATAATGTTTAGTACTTAAGTGCTCAGTAAGTGTTTGCTTTTTTTTTTTTTTTTTGACACAGGGTCTCACAGTGTTACCCACCCTGGAGTATAGTGGCGAGATTATAGCTCACTGCAACCTCCAACTCCTAGGCTCAAGCAATCCTCCCACCTCATCCTCCTAAGTAGCTAGAATTACAGGTGCATGCCATCATGCCCAACTAAATTTTTTTTTTTTTTTTTTTTTGAGACAGAGTCTCGCTCTGTTGCCCAGGCTGGAGTGTAGTGGCTGGATCTCAGCTCACTGCAAGCTCCGCTTCCCGGGTTTACGCCATTCTCCTGACTCAGCCTCCCACGTAGCTGGGACTACAGGCGCCCACCACCGCGCCCGGCTAAGTTTTTTTTTGTATTTTTAGTAGAGACAGGGTTTCACCGTGTTAGCCAGGATGGTCTCGATCTCCTGACCTCGTGATCCGCCCGTCTTGGCCTCCCAAAGTGCTGGGATTACAGGCTTGAGCCACCGCACCCGGCCCCAACTAAATTTTAATTTTAATTTTATGGGGGGGGTCTCGCTATGTTGCCTAGGCTGGTTTCAAACTTCTGGCCTCAAGAGATCCTCCTGCCTAGGCCTCCCAAAGCACTAGGATTATAGACATGAGCCACCATCCTGGCCATGCTTTAAAAAATTTGTATTATGAATACTAATACATTGTAAATAATTATATTTTAACCCCATGTGAAAATAGTAACATCTATTTTTAAGCCTTAGAATGGAATTTGTCTCATCACAGAAACTTCTAGTGTATTCAATGAAAAAGAAAAAAGCAATGAAAAGAAGAGATAACCCCATTTCATTTTCCTCTTGGTGACAAAGCGCTGCGATCTATGATTATGTGAAAAGTCTAAATATAGATGCTGATGACCCAAAAGCTCTTCTCAAATTTCATTTATTTCTAATAGCTTCTGAAAAATACTCTCAGGAGTATCAACTCTTGGTGTCAGTTAGGTAGTTTGTGTAATTTACAGTAGTTCATTGCATTTAATCGTAATGACTTTATCTCACAAGTCCTTTCATGTCTTGTCTGCCTTGGTCATGATAAATACATCATTTAACTGCTTATTTAGTCTCTTTTCTAGTAGCAATCTTGGCTCACTGCAACCTCTGCCTTCCAGGTTCAAGCAATTCTCCTGCCTCGGCCTCCCGAGTAGCTGGGATTACAGGCGTGCACCACTACTCCTGGGTAATTTTTGTATTTTTAGTAGAGACAGGGTTTTACCATGTTGGCCAGGCTGGTTTCAAACTCCTGACCTCAGGTGATCCCCTGCCTTGGCCTCCCAAAGTGCTGGGATTGACAGGCATGTGTCACCATGCCTGCCTAGATAAACAATTTAATGCATTGGTTAAGTCACTAAACTAGACATTATTGCACTGGGTCTGTGTTCATTCTATAATGCATTACTCTGAATAACACTTTGACACCTTCTTCCATCCATGACTTAGGAATTTTCCTGATTGCTAAATTAACATTAATGAATGTTAGGGTTTGAATATTTATCCCCTCTAAAACTCGTATTGAAATTTATTTTTTAAATTTGTTTTTGTTTTCATGTTGAAATTTAATTGCCATTGCAACAGTGTCAAGAAGTAGCGTCTTTTAAGAGGTGATTAGGTCACAAGGGCTACATCCTCATTGGTGGGATTGATGCCATTATAAAAGGGCAAGTTTGGCCTCCTCTGTCCATCTGTTTCTCTCCCTCTGCTCTTGCCCTCTCACTTCCCACCATATGGTAACACAGCGAGAAGCCGCTTGCCAAATGTTGGCACCTTGATATTGGATTTTCCAATCTTCAGAACTATGAGCCAATCAATTTCCGTTTATTATAAATTACCCAGTCTTAGAGCTGAGCACAGTAGCATGTGCCTGTAGTCCCAGCTACATAGAAGGTTGAGGTGGAAAGATTCTGTTAAGCCCAGGAGTTCCAGGATGCAGTGTACAATAATCACACCTATGAACAGCCACTGCGCTCCAGCTTGGGCCACACTGGGAACTCCGTCTCTAAATTTTAAAAAATTAAAGTAGAAATACATAAATCACCCAGTGTGTTAGTCTGTTCTCATACTGCTAATAAAGATATATCCAAGACTGGGTAATTTATAAAGGCAAGAGGTTTAATGGACTCACAGTTTCACATGGCTGGGAGGCCTCACAATCATGGTAGAAAGCAAAGGGGAAGCAAAGAGACGTCTTACGTGGTGACAGGCAAGAGACAGTTTGTGCCAGGGAACTCCCATTTATAAAACCATCAGATCTTGTGAGATTTATTCACTATTATGAGAACAACATGGGAAAGACTCGCCTCCATGATTTAATTACCTCCCACCGGGTGACTCCCATGTGGAAATTATGGGAGCTACAAATCAAGATGAAATTTGGGTGGAGACACAGCCAAACCCTATCACCCAGTCTCAGGTATTTTTGTAGCATCACAAAATAGACTAAGACAATATAGTTTTAACATGTGATTACTAAATTCCCCTAGGGATTTTTGGTTTTTTTTTTTTGAGATGGAGTCTCACTCTGTCACCCTGGCTGGAGTGCAGTGGCACGATCTCAGTTCACTGCAACCTCTGCTGCCTCGGTTCAGCAATTCTGCTGTCTCAGCCTCCCGAGTAGCTGGGATTACAGGGGCTCACCACCACGCCTGGCCAATTTTTGTACTTTTTAGTAGAGATGGGGTTTCATCATGTTGGCCAGGCTGGTCTCGAACTCCTGACCTCAAGTGATCCGCTTGTCTCAGCCTCCCAAAGTACTGGGAGCGCTGGGTGCATCAGCCCCTGCGCCCAGCCTCCCCTAGGGATTTTAAATAAAATTCTTCCAAAAGTTCATCTTGATTGGTGCACTATTGTTCTTGATACTTACGATGGCTCTCCTCCTCGTCATTTTTTCTCTTGTTTGGGGCCCTGAGAAACTGTAGTTTATTGGGTAAGTGAAAGTGTTGTATACATGTGTTATTTTCAAATTAGTGTAATGAACCCGAGATCTAAAGTACACTTGGGGAATCCCTTCCTTCCCCTCTCCTCCCCTCCCCTCCCCTTCCCTTTTCTTTTCTTTTCTTTTCTTTCTTGAGAGAGTCTGCCTCTGTCCAGGCTGGAGTGCAGGAGCACTATCTTGGCTCACTGCAACCTCCTCCTTCCAGGCTGAAGCTCTTCTGTTATGTTTCTAATCTCCCCTTTCCTCCCTCTCCTTCTTACTGATGACCTTGATTCATGATTCACGAAAAAAAGTAGCAAACAAGCACTCTCTCATCTCTCTAGCATTCTGAATTGGGACCCATTCTTTCTATAGGAGGAATGTGTCTCTGCTTCTAGCTAAGGCCAACCCTTCACTTCTACTCTGGATCTTACCTCCTTGTAATTTAGAACGGACTTTACTCCTACAGATCAACCTTTCTCTCTTGCATTCTTAATTTCCCTCTCCAGGGGATTTTTTTTCACCAGTAAATAAACTTGCTCCTGATTTCCCATTCCTGTCTAGCTGCTGAATGAATGGCTTTCCCCATGACATCACCTGTTCTCTCACCTCAATCCATTTCAATTAGACTTCTGTCCTCCCACTACGTCTGAAACTTCTAAGGGATTAGCCAGTGACCTTCATGTCACCAAATGCAATGGTCACTTTCCTGATTTCATCTTACTCAACTCCTCAGCTGCCTTTGTCCCAAGTGACCACTTTCTACATCTTGAAACTCTTTCTTATCTTGGCTTACATAGCACCCCACTCTCCTGATTTTTTTTTAATAGCACTGTCTACTTTATTGACTATAGGATAGTAACTCTCAAATGTATATATCTATGTTAGGCCATTCTTGCATTACTATAAAGAAATACCTAAGACTGGGCAATTTACAAAGAAAAGAGGTGTAATTGGCTCATGGTTCTGCAGTCTGTACAGGAAGCATAGTGGCATCTACTTCCAGGGGAGGCCTCAGGAAACTTACAATCATAGCAGAAGGCAAAGGGAGAGCAGGAACATCACATGATGAAAATGGGGCAAGAGAGGGGAGGGAGGAGTTGCACACATTTTCAACAACCAGATCTTGTAAGAATTCACTCGGTATCACAAGAACAGCACCAACAAGATGGTGCTAAACCATTTCTGAGAAATCTGTCCCCATGACCCAATCACCTCCCACCAGGCCTGACTTCCAACATTGGGGATTACAGTTCAACATGAGATTTGGGTGGGGACACAGATCCAAACTATATCAATACCAAACTCTAATCTTCCCTAGAGTCCCATCCATCCTCTATATCTAAATACTACTTGGTGTCTCTACTTGGATGTCTAATTAGCATCTCATACCTAACTGTATATTATGATCATCATTCAGTGTAAATGAATATACATTTAGAATTCTGCTCCTCTTTCCTCTGCCTCATACTCTCTCCCCCTACCCTTTGCCTTCATTTCCTGCCCCTATTCCTAGACCATCCCCCAGTACATTAGGTCCCTTGATGATTTCATAACACCTAATAGTTTTTTCTCTGAGTAATTATCCCACTTATAGTCAATTAGTCAGATTATCTCTTTAACGTCAAACTTCCTTCTTTGGCCTCTATGATCCCTGAAGCCAGAAATTTGCTGCATTGTTTACTGAATCCTCAGGGCTCAACATAGTACTTTACACATATTTGGAGCTCAATAAATTTTTTGTTTTTGAAGAAAGAATAAAGAGGCCTGTGCTGTGGCTCATGCCTGTAATCCCAGCAATTTGGGAGGCTGAGGTGAGTGGATCATTTGAGGTCAGGGATTTGTAACCAGACTGGCCAACATGGTGAAACCCTGCCTGTACTAAAAATACAAAAATTAGCTGGTTGTGGTGGTGCATACCTCTAATCCCTGCTACTTGGGAAGCTGAAGCAGGAGAATTGCTTGAACCCGGGAGGTGGAGGCTGCAATGAGCTGAGATCATGCCACTGCACCCCAGCCTGTGTGACAGAGTGAAACTCTGTCTCCAAAAGAAAAAAAAAAAGAATAAAGAGATGGATGCTCTACATAACTTTTAACAGTTACATAGCATTGTTTTAGGGATATACCATAATTTAGTAAATAAATTTATCTCTTTGTATATCTAGGTTGTTTTCTGTTTTTCACTATTATAATCACTTCTACAATGAACATCCATGTAGCTCAATCTTTGGCTGATATTTACTCATGTGCTTAAATAAATCACTAGAAATAGAACCACTGGTTTAACAGTGAAGTATACATTTTCAAGGCTCTTGCTATAGGGTGGTAGTCTGCAAAGTTGAACACCATTAACTACTTTCTTTCCTGTACAAGCAAGCCCCTCATCCCATGAAAAGGTGATGTTGCTCCCTTATCCTTGGATGAATTGCCTTTAGAATATGGTGGAAGTAGGACCACCAAATAAAATACTCAGTTATAATATTGTGATATAATACAATATATATATTTGGTCTTCATCCCTAGTTCCTGGCACATAGCTCTTAAAACCTTTGGAAATTTCCTAGTTATAGAGGAAAAGGAGCGTCTTTTGTCCTTCATAGCAAGCCCCTTCTAACGAGGGAAAAGACTTTTGGAAAGCCCTAGAATGAGGAGCTGTTTGTCAAGGGAACTAACCAGGTGATTGAGGCTTCAACAAGTTGGACCCTTCAGCCCATCCTCTGACCTGCAAGGAAGGGAGAGGGGGTAGAAATTAAGTTCAATCACCAATGGCCAATGATTTAATTACATATACTATGGCAATGTAATGGACCTCTGTAAGAACCCTGCATGGTAGGGTTTTGGAGAGCTTTCAGGGTAATGAACACATGGAGGTGCTAGGAGAGTGGTGACCCAGAGAGGGCATAGAAGCTGCATACCCCACCTCTATACCTTGTGCCGTGCATCTGTCAACTGAAGAATGATGAGGTTCATAAATCTGTAAAGGAGTGCTTTATTCCTTATAAAGGGTTGCAGGCCTGAGGGTGGCTATTCTGGCAGGCTGAGAAATATAGCCTCCGGTCAGAAGCTGGAAACAGACACTTTGAGGGAGTGGCAAAAGGAACACGAATTTATGCTGAGCAGGGTGGCTGAATATACATATTTAATAACTTATAGGAGGAGACATGAATATTTATGAAAGGAGAAACATGTGCATGCACAATTGAGCTTCATGTCCCTTCATGGGACCCCTGTTCAAAAAAATGGCATCATTAGCATAATCTGAGGTTGGAGTTTTCAGCCCTCTTATGTCAAAAGGTGCAGCACGGAACATGAAAACCCTTATTGTGGATTCTCCATAGACTGGCCAGAACCACTCCATTGTCAGTGGTCTCTTAACAGGAAGGAATGCTGGTCAATTGCTTTGTCAAAAACACAAAAGGGAGGAGCAGCATCAGATGGTTGGTTGAAATCAGCGGTGCAAGGAGTTTTTTGAAAGGGTTGGTTTCTGTTTAACCCTTAGGGAAGAAAGCCTAATGGCAGCTAGCAAGGAAGGGGGTATAATGAGATGTGTCCTATCTCCCATAGAGTTATTGCTGGAAACTCAATTTCCAAGGTTGCTTGGGGGTTCTCTTGGCCAAGAGGAGGTCCATTCCATTGGTTGGGGGGGGGATTAGGATTTTATTTTGTTTCTCACATCTCTTCCATCTGTTTATACGTATCCTTTAAAATTTCTTTTGTAATAAATCAGGAATAGTAAATAAGTTTCCCTAGGTTTGTGAACCGTTCTAGCAAATTATTGTAACTGCACAATGGGTGCACAGATAAAATCAACTCACTGAGACTGCAGCATTGCAGTAGATGGAGTTATTACTCAAATCGGTCTCCTCAAAGGCTCACAGTTAGGATTTTTCAAGGATAGCTTGGTGTTGGGGGCTAGGGAATAGGGAATGTTGATTGGCTGAAGATGAGGTAATATGGGTGTGGCCTTTGGGTGAGGGCCACAGACTGCATGGTTAGGGTGGATAAGAAATGCAAAAGTCTGGCTGGGTGTAGTGGTTCATGACTGTAATCCCAGCACTTTGGGTGGCCAAGGCAGGCAGATCACTTGAAGTCAGTAGTTCAAGACTAGATTGGACAACATGGTGAAAACCAGTCTCTACTAAAAATACAAAAATTAGCAGGGCATGGTGGCAGGCAACTGTAATCGCAGCTACCTGGGAGCCTGAGGCAGGAGAATTGCTTGAACCCGGGAGGCAGAGGTTGCAGTGAGCTGAGATCATGCCACTGCACTCCAGCCTAGTCAACAGAGTGAGACCCCATCTCAAAAAAAAAAAAAAGAAACGCCAAAGTCTGAAAAGACATCTCAAAAGGCCAATCTTAGGATCTACAACACAATAAAATAGTGATGTTATCTACAGGAATAATTGGGGAAGTTACAAATCTTGTGACCTATGGAGCAATGGCTGGTTTTTGTTTATGCTTACATCTTGGCAGAATTCAGGCCTCGCTCATAACCATAACCTTGTGGACTTTCATTAGTTTTACAAAGGCAGTTTAGTTTTGGGAAAGGCTATTATCATCTTTAAGGTTAAGCTGTAAACTAAATTCCTCCCAAAGTTATCTTGGTCTACACCGAGGAATAACCAAGTACAGTTTGGAGATTAGAAGCTAGATGAAGAACACTGTTAGATTGCTCTTACTCTCATAATTTTGCAAAGGCGGTTTCATTATTGAACCTGAAGAGGTGGTTGTGGGAGCCTTTGATTTGTAGCCAAGACATACAGAAGTTGTGGATAAGTGCCCACCACTTGTGACTGGCATCTGAAGTGTGTGTGGATGGGGGTGGTTTTGTGGGACTCAGCCCTTAACCTATGGGGTTTGCACTAACTCTGGGCAGTTAGTGTCAGAATTGGGTTAAATGGTAGGATGCAGTCAGGCATGGTGGCTCATGCCTGTAATGCCAGCACTTGAGAGGCCAGGAGGGTGGATCACCTGAGGTCAGGAGATTGAGACCAGCGTGTCAACATGGCGAAACTCCATCTCTACTAAAAATACAAAAATTAGCCTGGTGTAGTGGTGGGTGCCTGTAATCCCAGCTACTTGGGAGGCTGAAGCAGGAGAATCGCTCGTACATGGGAGGCAGAGGTTTCAGTGAGCTGAGATTGTGCCATTGCACTCCAGCCTAGGCAACAAGAGTGAAACTCCATCTCAAAAAAAAAAAAAAAAAAGAATTGTAAGATGCTCAGTCAATGTCCACTAAGAATTGGGGAACTGGTTGGTGTGGGGAAACAAAAAGCCCACACATTTGGTGTCAGAAGTGTTGTGTGAGGAGTACAGAAAAACAGTTTTTTCTCTTGCCAGTTAAATTTGAATGTCAAGTAAACAGAAAAATGGGACATGCTTATACTAAAAAAATTTGTTGTTTATTTGGAATTCAAGTTTACCTGGGCATTCTGTATTATTATTTGTTAAATCTGGCAACACTAGGTATGATGACACTTTTCTAGTTCTAGGTGTAGCCTTAAGAGGCCTGGCAGTTTCTCCTTTTGCCCTCCAGAAGCCAGCTACTATGCTATAAAGAACTTTGGGCTGGACTACTGAAGGAAGAGAGGTCACCTGGAGAAGGCCTAGAAGATGAGAAGTGATTTTATATATTCCAGCCGCAACTGAATGGAACATCTGTGGTGGGTTTCCTGTCCCTTTCTCACTATTGCATTCCTGGTGGGGGTGAAGGAGTTAGAGGTATCTGGGGAGGATCAGAAAACAGTTTACAGGTCTTTAGATCCAGGAAAGCTGTACCAGAGGAGCTACATCCACATCTGGACATAAACCTGATCATGAATATTAGGCCTGATGCTTTAATAGGATAAGACCTTGCAGTATGTTGGGAGGGGTTGAAAGAATGTAAATAATTTATTGCCAGAGGGCAGACTGTAGTTGACTAAAGATGGACATGGTTTTATTGCCACTTCTCTGAGCAAGAGACAGAGTCTATTTGCCCTCACCCCCCGCCCCACGAACTCTGGGCTGGCCTTGTGACTTGCTTGGATAAATAGAAGGCAACAAATTTGCTGTGTGACATTCAGGTAGTAGTGTTCTGGAAAACCAGGTCTATACAAAAATTTGTTAAAGCCCTAATTAATATCATTTGCCTATTTCTGTGGTGTAAATACTCCCACCATGGCTGATTTCAAGCTATCAATGTGATATCACCGACCATGGGGTTGGGAATGGACAAGCACAATTGGCTTTCATGAGCCTGTACAAATCGGCTCCAGCATGTCACCACTCTCAGACCTTGTCCTTGAGAGCTCTGTCAGCTTCCGTTTTTGCTTCCTTGTAATCCACCCAACATGAAGGATCTTCAGGATAGGCTCATGAATGATGAGAGGCCAAACGGAAAGAAAGGACAAGTAGAAAAGGAAGGAAGCCTGAGGCATTCTTGCCTCAAATTGGCTCCCAGCTAAGTACAGCTATATTAGGGACCCTGGCCAACGTTACATGGAGCAGAAGACCACCTCACCAATCCAGAGAAATATAAGAAATAATAAATTGGGCATTGAAGCCACTGTGTTTGTTTTTTTTTTGTTTGTTTTGTTTTGTTTTGTTTTGTTTTGTTTTGTTTTGTTTTGTTTGAGACGGAGTCTTGCTCTTGTCACCCAGGCTGGAGTGCAACGGCACGATCTCGGCTCACTGCAACCTCCACCTCCCAGGTTTAAGTGATTCTCCTGCCAAAGCCTCCCGAGTAACTGGGATTACAGGAGCCACCACGCCTAGCTAATTCTTGTATTTTTTTAGTAGAGATGGGGTTTCGCCATGTTGGCCAGGCTGGTCTCGATCTCCTAACCTCGTGATCCACCCACCTCAGCCTCCCAAAGTGCTGGGATTACAGCGTGAGCCACCGCGCCTAGCCTGGAGTGGTTCAATTAGCAATAAAATGAAACATATATTGCCAAGCTGTCATTAAATAAAGCCGTATCAAGTTTTACTCCCATTGGCAATGCATGGGAGTGCCTTATTCTTCCAATAGAAGCCCACACTGCATTACCATCACCAGTTTGACAAATTAAAAAATACCTAAGTTGCAGTTTAATTCGCATTTATTTGAAAATGAGTTTGAACATTTTTTCATATGCTTATTAGTCATACATTGATTATACCCTCAGTTCATTTTTCTATTGATTTGTAGGAGCTTTTACTATTTTAATAATAGTAATAATAAATGGAGGATATTTTACAATATGTATGACCATATAGTTTACTTGTGTGTTCTTTGCAGTAAAACTTAAACTATTGATATAAAATGATGGCTGGCTAGAAAATTTTCTGAAAGTTTCTTGTAAGGCCATCATATCCAGTTTTGAGTTTGTTCATTTTTAGCATTCCTTAAATTATTCTGAATAGTTTCCTTGCATTTTCTCTACTAGTGATTTTCTTCAATGGAATCTTCAGCTGAAACCCAATACAAAATACATCTCGCCTGCCACTTTAATTTGAACACGACTGGCTCAACCCACTCTAGTAGGTTAATTCTTCAGCTACTCTTTTGTTAAAACCATGAAAAGTCTTTGATACATAGTGCAATTACATTTCATACCAATTTAAATTTCACAAATTGGAAACAGAGCTATATAAAAATGATATTAGTTTGTGCAAATTATGAATAATATGAATTCTCCCTAAACCAAAAGTACTAAAATTGGATTGGATTCTAGAACCACAACAGAAAATGGTGCATTAATGGAAAACAGAAAATTAGAAAACCTCAAATAAGATCTAAAGTATGGTTAACTTTATCAATGTTGTTTTCTTAGTTTTGACAAAGGTACCTTGGTAATGTAAAATATTAGCAACAGGGAAAACTGGGTGAAGGAGTATGTGGAAATTCTCTATACTGTGTTTGCAGCTTGTCTATAAGTCTAAAATTATTCCAAAATGAGAAATTTGCTTTTTAAGCATTTATTTATTTATTTGATTAATTTATTTTTTAATTTATTATTATTATTATTATTTTTTGAGATGGAGTCTCACTCTGTCACCCAGGCTGGAGTGCAATGGCACAATCTCGGCTCACTGCAACCTCTGCCTGCCAGGTTCAAACAATTCTCCTGCCTCAGCCTCCCAGGTAGCTGGGACTACAGGTGTGCGCCACCATGCCCGGCTAAGTTTTTTTTGTATTTTTAGTAGAGATGGGGTTTCACCATGCTGGCCAGGCTGGTCTCAAACTCCTGACCTCCTGATCCACCCGCCTTGGCCTCCCAAAGTGCTGGGATTACAGGCATGAGCCACCGCGCCCAGCCCTTTTTTAAGCATTTAAATATTTGCTCTAAGAAATGTTATACAGTGTTATAGGCCTATGTGTTCTAAGAATACTTTTCCTTACGTTATATTTATTCCTCTGGAGGAATACATTGTCTACAATTAGCCAAGCTTTGAATTATGTGAGGTTTTCAGGTCCTTATCTCCTGAATATAATTATTGCCGTGTAAATTATGTATTCACATCCTATTTTGAAAACTAAAATAGGAATAACTAAAGATCAAAGCCTGAATCATAATTTTTTTAAAAATTTTTTTGAGATGGAGTCTCACTCTGTCACCCAGGCTGGAGTGCAGTGGCGTGATCTCGGCGCACTGCAGCTTCTGCCTCCTGAGTTCTGCGGGAGCAAGTCTGGGGTAGCAATTCTCCTACCTCAGCCTCCAGAGTAGCTGGAATTACAGGTGGGTGTCACCACACCCTGCTAATTTTTGTATTTTAGTAGAGATGGGATTTCACCACGTTGACCAGGGTTGTCTCAAACTCCTGGCCTCAAGTAAGCTGCCCCGCCTCAGTCTCCCAAAATGCTGGGATTACAGGCCTGAGCTACCGTGCCCAGCCCTCTGAATCATTAACTAAAAGAAATCCTTCCTCTCAATAAAAAGCAAAAACAAAACCCAAACTCTCTCTTTTCCAGTTTCTGGCATTGGAATTGTGGTAGTAAAGCCTTATCACGCTATGATGATCTTTGGACTAGTATGTGAGTGGAAATCTGGCTTTAAGTGTGGAATCTGGAGACAGGGTCCCAGGTAGGGCTTTTTGTCCACCTCTAAGAGGCAGAAGTGTAAGCACATAAATCCAAACCTTGCAGCCACAATCATAAATCTTTACGAGAAATTGGACTTTGCTCATGAAGTTGGTAAGGAGACCCT
The DNA here is from genome assembly GCF_001698545.2 of Rhinopithecus bieti. Taxonomy (NCBI): domain Eukaryota; kingdom Metazoa; phylum Chordata; class Mammalia; order Primates; family Cercopithecidae; genus Rhinopithecus; species Rhinopithecus bieti. Next base: position 555,972 of record NW_016816274.1, read on the forward strand.
CTTGCCCAGTGCTTTTGTATTCTCCTCTCCCATCACAGCAAGTGTCTTGGGAATGAAGGAAGGAGTTTTGGTGTAGTGTTTTGCATTCCTCTGTATGTTTCTTTGCAGATAAAATGTATCCTTTTATGGGCTTCCCAGTTGTAAAAGAAATTCCAATAATTTAAGTTCTGGGTGTTTCAAGTTTTACAGTTCCTACTGTTTCCCGCTCTACTTAGAGTATATATTTTGAAATACTATTATACACTCCTCTGTGCCTCATTTCTTATACAGGTGATAGCCACTGATACTGAGTGGCCTCTGAATAAACAGTGCAGTCATATTTTGCACTAATTTGAATTAGCAAATTCAAAACAGTGAGAGATGAAAAATATTATTAAAGTCTCACTTTAAGCACACAAGTTGAAAGAATGTAAATTTCTCACACTAAAATTTGTTTATTCTGCATTCACTGGTAAGTTTGTTATAAGAAATGCACTACAATGCCCTAGATTTATATGCACGGAGGCTGTTCTTTCTTGCATTACATTCATTCTCAAGGGAAAAATCTGTCTGGAATTGTGCATATTTTGAGTTATGTGAGGTTTTCAGAAGCCTTTCCTAGAGTGAGTCTGGAGTAACTTGGGTGATTTAACTCCTCCAGTGGGAATCTGTTTTATTATTGTTGCTGATGTGATTTCTAATGGCAAAAGGTACTGATTGTTTAGTCCTCTGCTCAATACTGTATTGAGTACCTGTATGATGTACTCAACAGTGTGTATTACTCCATTACATCCGTGAGGCAGGTATTATTACTTTCATTCTATAAATGAAAAATTGAATGCTTGGCAAATTTAAGTAACTTCTTCTTCCCCCCCCCCCACACACACACAGTCTCACTCTGTTGCCCAGGTTGGAGTGCAGTGGTGCGGTCTTGGCTTACTATAACCTCCGTCCCCTGGGTTCAAGTGATTCTCCTGCCTCAACCTCCCTAGTAGCTGGGATTATAGGTGCCTGCCACCACGCCTGGCTGATTTTTGTATTTTTTTTTTAGTAGAGACAGAGTTTCTCCATGTTGGCCAGGCTGGTCTCGAACTCCTGACCTCAGATGACCCACCTGCCTCAGCCTCTCAAAGTGCTGAGATTACAGGTGTGAGCCAGTAACTTCTATCCAAGGGATTATCTTTGGATTTAAGGCTGGAATCTAAATCCTTTATTTAGGGCTGGAATGAAGAATTTTTTAAATCTGCAAATTCTAAGACTTTTGCTAACTAACTCAGTATAAAATTGTCATGCGCGTCCATGTGAAGAGACCACCAAACAAGCTTTGTGTGAGCAACGTGGCTGTTTATTTCACCTGGGTGCAGGCGGGCTGAGTCGGAAAAGAGAGTCAGCGAAGGGAGATAAGGGTGGGGCCGTTTTACAGGATTTGGGTAGGTAAAGGAAAATTACAGTCAAAGGGGGGTTGTTCTCTGGCGGGCAGGAGTGGGGTTACAAGGTGCTCAGTCGGGGAGCTTTTTGAGCCTGGATGAGCCAGGAAAAGGAATTTCACAAGATAATATCATCATTTAAGGCAAGGGCCGGCCATTTTCACTTCTTTTGTGGTGGAGTATCATTGGTTAAGGCGAGGCAGGGCATTTGCACTTCTTTTGTGATTCGTCAGTTACTTCAGGCCACCTGGGCGTATACGTGCAAGTCACAGGGGATGCGATGGCTTGGCTTGGGCTCAGAGGCCTGACAGAAATGTTTACCATCCATCAGTCATTTCAACCCTGTAGAAAAGTAGATAGGTCTTTGCTTCTGTAATCATGGTCTTTGAATGCTAAATTTTGATTTTGCTTCTTGATTCCTAAGTCACTGCTAAGTGACCTTTCAAGAAAGCAGCCTCATCCTGTTGAGGTTATTCAGAGACTGATGCAGCAAGCCAGCACCTCTGGAATTGCCAGGACTGGAGAAGCTGTTTGACTTTTTTTTGTTAGCTTGCTTGTTTTTCCTTGTTTCTTTTGTTGTGGGAAATTTTCCATATCCATTGAAACTGCTCAAAATCTTTTTCTAATGGGTGCTACGTACCACTTCTTTAAACAGCAGTGTATTTCCCCTCCTCCTAGAGGTGGTTGATACTGTTAAGACAAAATGAAAAGCGTACTTGTAGGGGAGGGTATGGTTTGTTGTTACTATTGTTGCTGTTTGCTTTACAAATATTTTTCCTTCTTGAGTTAAAAAAAAATGTAAATCTACTCACAGAGGCAGTTTGGCTCCCACTCATATGAGGCATTCTATAGCCTATGATGTTATTTCCCTTACTAAATCCTTCAATGTAGAGAGACAGAGTAGCCCCAGGACAAGGAAGAAACTAAACCTTTTTAATATCTTCCAATCTCTGGGTTCAGTTAAACACCTAGAATGGAGGAAGATGAGCTGAGCTGGAATTGGGACTGTCATACTCTACTCCACTTATATTTTTGTCACCACAGTCATAATGCCTATTAACCAAAGACCTAAAGTTCTGCTCTATATCAATAATCTTTGCAAGACCTTCATCATTAGTTTTCATTAATAATTCATATTCTGTCACCCCCACTAAAAGTGAGCTTCCTGAAGGCAGAGACTTTGTCATGAAGACTACCTGACACAAAGTAGGCATTCAGTTTATTTTCAGTGGATGACTGAATTAATAAATGAATTATGGTTTCATAACTGAGACCTCATTAAAGCAGCTTCCACCTGCCTCAGCCTCCCAAAGTGTTGGGATTACAGGCGTGAGCCACTGTGCCCGGCCTGGAGACTTCTAGGCTAATGCTTGTACCTATGTATCTACTTTAATTAATTAATTTATTTATTTTGAGATGGAGTCTCACTCTGTCACCCAGGCTGGAGTATAGTGATGCGACCTCGACTCCCTACAACCTTTGCCTCCCAGGTTCAATCCATTCTTGTGCCTCAGCCTCCCTAGTAGCTGGGATTACAGGCACATGCCACTATACCTAGCTAATTTTTGTATTTTTAGTAGAGACAGGGTTTCACCATGTTGGCCAGGCTGATCTCAAACTCCTGACCTCAAGTAATCCTCCCGCCTCGATCTCCCAAAATGTTGGGATTATAGGCGTGAGTCACTGCACCTGGCCTGATTTTTAAAATTCTATTTCCTATTGTATTTTGTTGGTTATGAATCACTAAGTTAGTTTCATGACCTTCTCTAGAGGTTTGAGAGAAAAAATAAAAACCACTACTGTAGAAGATTTCAGGGGATTCAAAGGAAAATGATGGCCATTGGCCACACAGAAAGCACGTATAGGCCACTGAATTATCAACATAAATCCAAACAAAATGCTGTCCCTTTTAACAAATGGTGCTGGGACACCAACTGTGTATTCAAGTGTAATGAAATGAAATTAGACCCCTACCCACCACCACATATAAAAATTAACTGGAAATGGTTAAAGACCTAAGCATAAGAGGTAAAACTATTATACTCTTAGGCAAAAATATAAGCATAAATCTTCAGAGCTTGGATTAGGTGGTGGTTTCTTCGACAGGACAACTAAAACACAAGCAACAAGAGAAAAATCGATTGATTGGACTTAATCAAAATTTAAAACTCTTATGCTTCAAAAGACACCATAAAAAATTAGAAAGTTGGCTGGGCATGGTGGCTCATGCCTGTGATCCCAGCACTTTGGGAGGCCGAGGCAGGTGGATCACCTGAGGTCGGGAGTTCGAGACCAGCCCTGACTAACACGGAGAAACCCGTTTCTACTAAAAATACAAAATTAGCCGGGCGTGGTAGCACATGCCTGTAATCCCAGCTACTCGGGAGGCTGAGGTAGGAGAATTGCTTGAACCCAGGAGGTGAAGGTTGCAGTGAGCCGAGATCACACCATTGCACTCTAGCCTGGGCGACAAGAGCGAAATTCCATCTCAAAAAAAAAAAAAAAGAAAGAAAAAATTGGAAAGACAACCTACAGAATGGATTATTTTTTCAAATTATTTATCAGATAAGGGATATATGTCTAGAATGCATAAAGAACTCTTACAACTCAATAATAAAAAGACAAACAAGCCAATTAAGAAGTAGACAAAAGATTTGACCAGATACCTCAAACTTTTTTTTTTAGTGTTTGGTGAGGGAAGGAAGAAAGGGAAAAAGAAGAAAGAAAGGAAGGAAAGAAGAAAGGATGGGAGGAAGGGAAGGAGGGAAGGAGAGAGGAAGATTCTTTCTTGCAGTCTTTGGGCACTAGGTATATTTTAGGGCAGGAAACAGAGACTTGGGAAAAAGGACCTTGGGTGAATTTCAAGATCAGTATCAGATGATGATTCATTAACACAGAATCTCCATATCTTCTAGTAGGAGGGGACCTTGATCTAATTCCTTCACTGAATGAGATAAACAAAGTCCCAAGAGGTGTAGTGACTTTCTCATGATCACATGTCCAGTATGAAAGAAGCTGGGGTTAGCAGAGTTCAAGTCTCAAATGACTTATGAAATATTGTTACAAAATAGAAGAAAATGCAGAGAATAGAAGGACAAAGAAGCAGGAAGTGGGGGCATGTTAAAACACAAAATATACATTTGCCATGATAACCTTTGTTCTCCTGGACAGAGGCATACCTTTTGCAGTATTGTGAAATAGTGGTTAGGATGGGAATAACTCATGGATGCTAGGCCAGAATCACCACATGAGTACTGTGGGGACCAGTAAAATTTTTAGTTTTATAATGCAAAATACTCAGTGTTCTTTTAGTGCCCTCTGTAGTTCTCTGCAGAATCAACTTAATGTGGAATGATTTCTACTGGGTGCCTCTTCATCCTCTTTATTTTCTTAACAAACCACTTCCTTCTTTCATGTCTCTACCACTACCAGAGATCTGGATTCCTCATTTTCTATTCTGGGAGAAAGCCTGTTCTGCAGGAGGATTATCATCCCCCCTTCCCAGCTATTTATATATGATATATAAAACATATATTAATATATAGATAATTTTATAACAAAACTGTGTAGATTCATTGAAGAAAATGTAGAAGATATGGGAGTAAAAGCAAAATTTTAAATCACCTTTAGTCTCACTATCTAGATATTAATACTAATAATATTTTGTGGCATTTCCTTTCAGTCTTTTGGGGCTTTTTAAAAATACATATACACACAGAGATACACACTTTAAAACAATTAATTATGCCAGCTTATACAAATACAACATATTAGCACTTGCTGTTTTCTTTTAATAATATATCATTGCCACTTTTCTCTATCCTAAAGTAATCTTCTATAATATTTTAATTATCTCAAATATTCCATTGTCTAAAGTGCCAAAAAATATTCAGATCATTTACTAGTCTTGGATATTTCTGTTGCCTCCATTTTTTTCCTAATATAGAAAAAAAAAAAATGTGGCCAGGCACCGTGGCTCACGCCTGTAATCCAAGTACTTTGGGAGGCCGAGTTGGGTGGATCACGAGGTCAGGAGATCAAGACCATCCTGGCCTACATGGTGAAACCCCATCTCTATTAAAAATACAAAAATTAGCTGGGCATAGTGGCCTGCACCTGTAATCCCAGCTGCTGAGGAGGCTGAAGCAGGAGAATCGCTTGAACCCCGGAGGTGGAGGTTGCAGTGAGCCAAGATTGCGCCACTGCACTACAGTCCAGGCAACAGAGAGAGACTCTGTCTCAAAACAAAACAAAAAAATGCTACACTGAAAATCATTGGCGCTAAATCTTTTGCATGTATCAATGGTGATTGTTTACTCAGGATAAATTCCTAGAAGTAGGTCAAAAGTAATCACATAGTTAAGCACAAATAGGTAAGTATATAATTTTAAAGTTTTGATAAGTACTGTCAAATTGTATTCCAGAAAGATTGTGGAACTTTATAGCCCTATTAAAAAAGCAAAGTGAGGCTGGGCACGGTGGCTAACTCCTGTAATCCCAGCACTTTGGGAGGCCAAGGTGGGTGGATCTCAAGGTCAGGAGTTCGAGACCAGCCTGATCAACATGATGAAACCCCGTCTCTACTAAAAATACAAAAATTAGCCGGGTGTGGTGGTGTGTGCCTGTAATCCCAGATACTCAGGAGGCTGAGGCAGGAGAATCACTTGAACCTGGGAGGCGGAGGTTGCAATGAACTGAGATTGTACCACTGCACTCCAGCCTGGGCAATAGAGCAAGACTCCGTCTCAAAACAAAAAACAAAAAAACAAAAGCAAAGTATGCCCGTGTATTTTTGTATATTTGTATGTGTGTGTATATAATGTGTGTGTATGTGTGTGTGTGTTTTACCCAGGATTGTGGGAAACTCCTTAGCTTAGGTCACTATATTAGAGTAACTCTGGTTGCTGTAATAAATAAAATAGCAATGGCATAACATAATAGAAATTTATTTTTTGTGCATGTTACTGTCCAATGAGGGGTTCCTGGTTGAACATGGCTTTCTCTACAGGAAATTTAGGGATTCAAGCTTTTGTATCTTGTGGGAATTTTCTGGTACTTCCCCACTGTTGTATCCATCTGATGGGGACACAGGGAAAAGAGAAAACGTGATAGAGACATAACTTCACATTCCATTGACTAGAACTCAGTCATATAGTCAATCTAACTGCAAAGGAGTATAGGAAATGTAATCAGGAGGAGCTGCCACAGTAGCCAAAAAAGATAAACCTAGGTAAAACAATGCAGCAGGTTCATGGAATTAAAAAACACATTGCTCGGCCGGGCAAGGTGGCTCAAGCCTGTAATCCCAGCACTTTGGAAGGCCGAGACAGGCGGATCACAAGGTCAGGAGATCGAGACCATCCTGGCTAACATGGTGAAACCCCGTCTCTACTAAAAAATACAAAAAACTAGCCGGGCGAGGTGGCGGGCGCCTATAGTCCCGGCTACTCAGGAGGCTGAGGCAGGAGAATGGTGTGAACCCGGGAGGCAGAGCTTACAGTGAGCCAGGATCTGGCCACTGCACTCCAGCCTGGGTGACAGAGTGAGACTCTGTCTCAAAAAAAAAA
>NW_016816274.1:563318-566030 GCF_001698545.2 Rhinopithecus bieti
AAAAAAAAAAAAAAAAAAAAAAAAAAAAAAAAAAACATTGCTGACTCTATTGACAGAAGAGGCCAATTGCAGTCATTACCAATGACATTTCCATGTACACATTGAAGTTGAAAAGATAACTTAAATTTTCTAGAGGCTTTCCACCTGTATATTTGCAAACATATGATAGGGTCTTTTAAAATACCAATTTTATACTGAATAAGGTTTTCCCATTCAATATCCTACTGTTAGTTTTTATTAGTATACTATATATTACAACAAGAAGATACTAAATGCCTATTTAAATAATTAATCATGCACAAAGCATTATTTCCTTTGACAATGTTCTGTTCATTTATCTGCTGTAATTCCTACAATATGACTCAGGCAGGTGAATTTGTAGGTTCATTGATGTTCCACAGTGAGTAAGTCTATGCAAACCTAACCCCAAAGGCCAAGGAAGCTGAGAGGCTGAAGAATGAGGCTGACAAATCCACTCCCTCAGAAAAAAACATTTAACAGGGAGTTATGAACGGAAGCTATGTCCTAGGCAGCCACAGAAAGAGATGGCGGATTCCCAGGCCATTACCACCCAGACTCAGGGTATACACCGTAGGGAAGGAATGTGTAGGACAATTAAAGCTGACCCCTCAGGAAAAGGCAAGAAGGCGATGTGAATCTACCTAAAGGCAGGCTGTATGGTAAAGGTTGTTTTGAACAAAGGGCAGGATTTACAGTAACAGTAGATAAAGCAGAAATCTTAGAGGCATTCCTGGAAGAGGGGTCAATCAGAAGTCAACATAGCAGATAGCATCCACGATGGAGTTGCTTTAATCTTCACAAATGGAATCATAGAGGCTGTTCTAAGATTTTTATAGGCGTGTTTCCTTTTGTCCTCTTCTAGAAGTCAGTTTATGGCTTGATCATATATTTAAGGTCAACTTGTAGAAGTATGAATGGCTTTATATTTTTTCTCCTTTCACATTAAGTGCAAGTTAAGTAGTCTGCCAAGAAGATCATAAAACAGGCTTGAAAATATTGGCCGGGCACAGTGGCTCACACCTGTAATCCCAGTGTTTTGGGAGGCCAAGGCGGTCCAATCACGAGGTCAGGAGTCTGAGACCAGCCTGACCAACATGGTGAAACCCCGTCTCTACTAAAAATACAAAAAATTAGCTGGGCATGGTGGGACACGCCTGTAATCCCAGTTATTCAGGAGGCGGAGGCAGGAGAATTGCTTGAACCCAGGAGGCGGAGGTTGCAGTGAGCTGAGACTACACCATTGCACTCCAGCCTGGGCGACAGAGTGAGACTCCGTCTCAAAAAACAAACAAACAAAAAAACCAACCAACCAACCAAAAACAACCTGATTCTTTCCTGAACAATTCTCCTGACCACAAAATTATGCCATTTTGCCTCCCCAAGTTGAACTGTGGTAGATAGAGAAAAAAACAGATTCGCCTTCCTTCAAATATTTATGTGTCAAGTGGAAGACACTATAAGAGGTCAAAGCATGATTTTGAGTCATTTTGTGAAAAGTAGTAATATATATTTATTAAAGACCATGCTGTTCAATAAATGTTTTTGTTATCATTTACCATTTTCGAGCAATAAGAATATGTTATACAAGGTGTAAAACAGGTAAACAATAGGCATTAGTATTTGCAAAGGAGGCTCTGATAAGAAAATATTCAATAGGGTTACTGTCCAAACATTAAACAAGCAATAGTGATAGGAGTTGAGCCCAATTGGAACACATAGAGCCTATATGATAATATTAATAATGGAGAAGGAGAAAAATCATTTCTTTCCAATCTTCAACAAATATACTGAACAGCCATGGACTAACAAACTCAGTAAATATAAACTTGTAGTGGCCAGAATGTTAGAATAAGAACGAAAAAGAAAGAGAAATGAAAATAAGATGAGATCGAATATACTAAAATATTTTAATGTATCTTAAGAGATAAATGCCTTTTTTTTTTTTCTGAGACGGAGTCTCGCTCTGTCGCCCAGGCTGGAGTGCAGTGGCGAGATCTCAGCTCACTGCAAGCTCCGCCTCCAGGGTTCACACCTCATTCTCCTGCCTCAGCCTCCCGAGTAGCTGGGACTACAGGAGTCCGCCACCATGCCTGGCTAATTTTCTTTGTATTTTTGTAGTAGAGACGGGGTTTCACTGTGTTAGCCAGGATGATCTCTATCTCCTGACCTCGTGATCCGCCAGCCTTGGCCTCCCAAAGTACTGGGATTACAGGTGTGAGCCACCACGCCCGGCCCTAAATGACATTTTGAAAAATAAACCACTACCCAAAAGTACATGACAAGATGTTAACAAAACCATATGATCAGGCCAGGCACGGTGGCTCAAGCCTGTAATCCCAGCACTTTGGGAGGCTGAGACGGGCGGATCATGAGGTCAGGAAATCGAGACCATCCTGGCTAATACGGTGAAACCCCGTTTCTACTAAAAAATACAAAAAACTAGCCGGGCGAGGTGGCGGGCGCCTGTAGTCCCAGCTACACGGGAGGCTGAGACAGGAGAATGGCGGGAACCCAGGAGGCGGAGCTTGCAGTGAGCTGAGATTGCGCCACTGCACTCCAGCCTGGGCGACAGAGCGAGACTCCGTCTCAGAAAAAAAAAAAAAAAAGGCATTTATCTCTTAAGATACATTAAAATATTTTAGTATATTCGATCTCATCTTATTTTCATTTCTCTTTCTTTTTCGTTCTTAT
>NW_016816274.1:567618-569328 GCF_001698545.2 Rhinopithecus bieti
AAAAAAAAAAAAAAAAAAGAGAGAGATTCTCATGTCTCAGCCTCCTGAGTAGCTGGGATTACAGGCACACACAACCACGCCCGGCTAATTTTTTGTATGTTTAATAGAGATGGGGTTTCACTATGTTGGCCAGACTAGTCTCAAATTCCTGACCTCATGATCTGCCCACCTCGGCCTCCCAAAGTGCTGGGATTACAGGCATGAGCCACTGTGCCCGGCCTGTTCTGAAAACATTTTTCTGGTCTGGTGTGGTGGCTCACGCCTGCAATCTCAGCAGTTTGGGAGACCAAGGCGGGTGGATCACTTGAGGTCAGGAGTTCGAGAATAGCCTGGCCAACATGGTGAAAGCCATCTCTACTAAAAATATAAAAATTATTTGGGGGTAGTGGCAGGCGCCTGCAGTCCCAGCTACTTGGGAGGCTGAGGTAGGAGAATCACTTGAACCTGGGAGGTGGAGGTTGCAGCGAGCCAAGATCATGCCACTGCACTTCAGCCTGGGCGACAGAGCAAGACTCCATATCAAACAAACAAACAAACAAAAAACAAACAAAAATTTTCTTGCCTACCTCATTTTCAGCAGATTTTGCCTTTCTTTGTCTAAGGGTTTATGATGAGGCCAAAAGCAAAAGCAGCCTGAAGCCAGGAGATCCTCTATGGTTAATTGAAGCTTTATCTCTCTAAAGGGCTTCTGTTAGGTTTCTCTGAGGAGAAGGGAGGGGAAACATTGCTTTGAGAAGCTCCAACAGCTGGGAGAATATGTTCCCAGATGCAATGAAATCTATTTACAATCCTGGGCTGTGAGTACCTTGGCTTTGCTCTCTTCCACTGTCACTGGGAGAACAAGAGAATGGTCTTGTAGGGCACTTGGGATGGGGGATGGATTGAAGCAGCTAAACCACAGAACATGAACGTGTTTGTGAGGTGTGTGGATCAACAGTAACCAGTATGTTTGAAATGCTTGTTCCCTGGTGCCATAAAGAAATAGCACTTGAACACAAATTTAATTTCTTTTTTTTTTTTGAGATGGAGTCTCACTCTGTCACCCAGGCTAGAGTGCAGTGGCCGGATCTCAGCTCACTGCAAGCTCCGCCTCCCGGGTTTACACCATTCTCCTGCCTCAGCCTCCCGAGTAGCTGGGACTACAGGCGCCCGCCACCTCGCCCGGCTATTTTTTTGTATTTTTTTAGTTGAGACGGGGTTTCACAGTGTTAGCCAGGATGGTCTCGATCTCCTGACCTCGTGATCCGCCCGTCTCGACCTCCCAAAGTGCTGGGATTACAGGCTTGAGCCCCTGAGCCCGGCCCACAAATTTAATTTCTTTAGCAAGGCCTTTTTTATACTTTCTGCAGAAAGGGTACACTAGCCAGCAGTTTTGTCACGAGAGTACACCTAACAAAGGAGACAGAGTCATTTATAACTTGACACGTCCACCTGACTGCTGTGTCTAGTTTCCATTGGCTGGAACGGGACCTCACATTCTGTATTTGCCCCGATTGGCTAGCAACTTAGAGCTTTTTAAAAGAGGCAAAGGCAGAGGAGAACAAAGGAAGGAGGGAGTAACTTGTGGAATGCTGAGAAAGGTAAAACACCTTCAAATAAGGAAGAGGAACAGGTTATGACCTAATGCTTGCTTGGACCAGTATAAGCATGCCAGGGCAAATATTTAGGCTGAATTGTGGGAGCTAAGAACATAAAGTACATCGATTTCTT
>NW_016816274.1:572413-579695 GCF_001698545.2 Rhinopithecus bieti
ATGTTGAACCAGCCTTGCATCCCAGGGATGAAGCCCACTTGATCATGGTGGATAAGCTTTTTGATGTGCTGCTGAATCCGGTTTGCCAGTATTTTATTGAGGATTTTTGCATTGATGTTCATCAGGGATATTGGTCTAAAATTCTCTTTTTTTGTTGTGTCTCTGCCAGGCTTTGGTATCAGGATGATGTTGGCCTCATAAAATGAGTTAGGGAGGATTCCCTCTTTTTCTATTGATTGGAATAGTTTCAGAAGGAATGGTACCAGCTCCTCCTTGTACAGAGGTTCTACCAGTCTGCCATTCTTATTTGTGGCAACAGAGTCTCTCCAGTTTGGGCTTCCAGCTGCAAGTGCTCCAGCCGTCTCCCTAAAGATGACAAACAGAAACAAAATGCAGACTTCTGGTTCAGGTAAAGCCATGGCCACCAAGACTTCTTGTTTGGTGGCCACACCCATGCCAGAAGGGCATTTGAGGTCTGTGGCATCCACACCCAAAACATTAATTTCTGTGCCCTGTGCAGTGGTACATTCATGATCTCTAACTAGCCAGTGGTAACGGAGGGTCAAATGGACCCTGGAAAAGGCAGCTGAGAAGGCAGTGGCTGCTTTTCTGCGTCATTGCATGATCCAGGAAATAACCTTCTGTGGCTCTGGAGTTGAACCTTATTGAGGCTGAGCTGGCTGTACTTTCCAGTGCTGATAACTGAGTTGTATTTGGGAAGAGGAGCGTGATGGTTGTTAATTCAAGCCTGGCAGGAACTCTCAGACATGTTGGTGGGAGGGTGACAGAAACGGCTAGACTGCTTGTCTTATTTGGCATAAGGACCAGTGTGTGTGAATCTGTGTTGCAGGCTGTGTTCCCTGAAAATCAGACATTGGGAATCTGAGGTTTGCATGTAGGGAGTCTATGGGGGCTGATGCATGGTGGGTATTTTGAGCATCAATATCTGCAGGGGAGTGAAGGACACAGGAATAAGCAGACAGAAATGATGAATTTCTGTGTAGTCACAATAAAGGACTCAGCTGATCCCTGGACACACTGTTGACCTGTAAAGTTGTCCCCAGCAGAGGCAAGCATGCTGGGCTTTGATTCCTCTCATCCTCGCACCTCCCATGTTTAGATAAGGGCTGCCTCCAGGGCAGTGACCTTGAGTGAGGCAGCTCTGTCAATTCAACTGAAAGCTGTCAGCCTTCAATACTCCCAGCAGCTAGGAAAATCCGTGCTGTATTTCTGAAAAGACGGTACCAGGTGAGGGGGGAGATGAATCTTATATCCCACAACAGCAACTATTATAATCTTACATCTCACAACAGCATCCACTATATTCTACGGCACAGACATGTCAGATAAGAGGCATTTTTTGTAAGTTTAAAAAATTGGCGAGGAAACCTCTCTGCAGTTCTACATACTGACTGCATAGAAAACCTAACATCATTGAGGGTTGCACAGTAGTTGTGTTGCCCAGTAAGCTTGTGGCCACCTCAGAAGCAGACATACTATTCCTATTCTCATGACCTCACCGTAATTGCAAGGGAGCTTTTCTCTCTGTATATGTCTTCCTCTACTCAGCCTCCATTTCAATTGTTCTCCTCTCCCTCCCTCCCTCCCTCCCTCCCTTCCTTCCTCAGGTTCTCGCTCTGTTACCTGGGCTGGAGTGTAACAGCCCAATCTCGACTCACTGCAACGTCTGCACCCCAGGTTCAAGCGATTCTCCTGCCTGTGCCTCCCAAGTAGCTGGGATTACAAGTGTGCACCACCATACCCAGCTAATTTTTTGTATTTTTTTGTGGAGATGGGGTTTCACCATGTTGACCAGGCTGGTCTCAGACTCCTGACCTCAGGTGATCCACCCACCTCGGCCTCCCAAAGTTCAGGGATTATAGGCCTGAGCCACCGTGCCCAGCCCAATTGTTCTTTCTTTTGCATTTGTATCTTCTGAAGAGAAAATGTATCTGAATCTCTGAGTTGACATCTGATACAGAATGTTCCAGTTGGGTTGACCTTTTGAGCAAGGCCAGCTCAACCTATAACTAGTCGCCTTTTTCGTCAGGAAATTGTTTCAGCTGTGGTCACATGACACAAAACAAGTGAAGATAAATAGAAACAGGCACAGTCCTACACAAAATTAAGGTGTTGAGCTAATACATGCATTTTTAAGATATTTGTGAACAGTATTAATAAATAGTAGCACCTGGTTGTGGGAAAGATGATATAGAAGCACTGGATATATCTTATGATATTACTATGCACAACAACTATTTACATTTTTTTTAAAGAATCTAATCAACATGTGCTTATATACAAAAAATTAGCTAGGTGTGGTAGCACACGCCTGTAGTCCCAGCTACTCGGGAGGCTGAGTCAGGAGAATTGCTTGAACCCAGGAGGCAGAAGTTGCAGTGAGCCAAGATTGCACCACTGGACTCCAGCCTGGGTTACAGAGCAAGACTCCATCTCAAAAAAAAAAAAAAAAAAAAAAGGAAAAAAAGTACTTAATGATTTTTGAATGGACAAAAGTAGCAGAACTTTTTTTTTTTTTTTTTGAGACGGGAGTTTTGCTGTCACCCAGGCTGGAGTGCAATAGCGTGACCTTGGCCTACTGCAACCTCTGCTGCCCGAGTTCAAGCAATTCTCCTGCCTCAGCCTCCCAAATAGCTGGGATTACAGGTGTGCATCACCATGCCCAGCTAACTTTTGTGTTTTTAGTAGAGACGGGATTTCACCATGTTGGCCAGGCTGGTCTCAAACTCCTGACTTCAAGTGATCCACCTGCCTCAGCCTCCCTAAGTGCTGGGATTATAAGCGTGAGCCACCGTGCCTGGTGAAAAGCAACAGAAATGTGAAGGTTTAGAATAGCATAGGAATTATGTCTCCTTAAGAACAGGACCTTGCCCCACTCACCAGTCTTCATTCCATGCTTATCATCTTTTAGCTGTTTCCTTTGTTTGCCACAGTTTACACTATTCCTTCATTTTAGACATTATCAAATTTTTATTACAGTATATGAAAATTAAGTTTTCTTCAGCTCTTCTTTCTTTTGACTGGGGGATCATATTAAGTTCAATCATCCTTAAAGAATTTCAAACATTATATTACTATTAGCCATTAATGCTTTAATATGAATGAATCAGAATTTTCCACATTCGACAGCCAGTTGAGAGCATTTTGGAAAAAGTGTGTTATCTGCACAGAAAAGTATTCCTAGCAAATAGACACAGTGACAAGAGAGGGAGAGAAAAATGTGATTTCAACTCTTTCATCTGATTGTTTTGGTGTTTACCTTCAAATCTCTACATAACCTGTCACAGTATTGGCCTTAGTTACAAGATGTAACTAGTAATAAGATGGAACAGGAAATACAGCTTTTTAGCTGGGCACATTGTCACTGTGAATAAAATCTTGGTTCTTTTGGAATAGAAGAAGGACAGAATGAATATTTAGTAGGTGACTAGTGATTTACTTTCCAGGAAGCTGATTTGCTTTCTAGGCTCACCAGGCCGAGTATTAAAGGACCAGTGAGTAGGCAAGGCTAGGAGCAAAACTGCAAATTTATTTTTTTTTGGTCAGCCAGCTTTGTGTGGGGAGGGGTGAGGTCCGTTGGTCTCTGGCAGGGGAGGCCGGGGGAGTCACCCAGTGGGGCTCTCCTGCGAGGTTCCTAAAGCACTCCCGACAGGAGTGGGGGACTGAGTAAGTTCGCGCAGTGCCCCACCTGGAGCGGCTTTTATGTCCTGGGCCTGGGAGTGGGAGGGCAGTGGGCGGGACATAGGCGGGTGGGGCCGGGCGGTAGGCGTGGCTAGGCGGGTTCCGGTTTTCCTCCGTCTGAGGTCGGGTTGCGCCTGCCAGTCAACCTGTGTCTTTCCCAAGCGCGGGAAAGCTGACGGTGAAGAATCTGGAACTGCGCCATCTTGCCTCCATTTGTCCAAACAACTAGAAGTCACTTTCATGTCCTTGTAACTCAGATTTTTTTTTCTTTTTTTTTTTTATTTGAGACAATTTTCCTCTTGTTGCTCAGGCTGGAGTGCAGTGGCGTGATCTCAGCTTACTGCAACCTCTGCCCACTGGGTTCAAGCGATTCTCCTGCCTCAGCCTCCCGATTAGCTGGGATTACAGGAAACTGCCACCATGCTCAGCTAAGTTTTTGTATTTTTATTACAGACAGGGTTTCATCATTTTGGCCAGGCTGGTCTTGAACTCCAGACCTCAGGTGATCCACCTGGCTCGGCCTCCCAAAGTGTTGGGATTACAGGCGTGAGCCACCATGCCCAGTCTTTTTTTTTTTTTTTTTTTAATCTTAAAAGTGATGGCATTTAATTGTCTAAAGATACATGATAGAAGATACCAGAGGGACTGGAAATGAAGAAGATTTTTTTGGGGGGGTAAAATAGCTGTAGATTTCTTTTAGTAGAAAAATGTTTATGTATGTTGAATACTAATTCTAATAATAACTTGTAGAGAGCTACAAGGTTTGCAAAATTGTTTCAGAGAACATTATACAAGTTGATGGTCCTAACAGTGCTGTGTGATAGGTGAAACAGATTGTAACCTTTATTATATAGATGATAAAACTGAGGCATAGACTGGGCACAGTGGCTTACACTTGTAATCCCAGCACTTTGGGAGGCTGAGGTGGGTGGATCTCCTGAGGTCAGGAGTTCGAGACCAGCCTGACCAATATGGTGAAACCCCATCTCTACTAAAAATACAAAAGTTAGCAGGGCATGGTGGCATGCGCCATGCCTGACTGAATGCGCCTTTTTTCATGACTGAAAAAAATTCAGTCATCGTATCACGCCTTAAGGAAAATGTGGTTATTAAAGCACGTTAATTTTAACTGAAAATAGCTGACTCTTTTCCTGGAAGGATGTGAGCAATATAACTATTTAAAAGTAAACTTTTTTTTTTTTTTCTTTTGAGACGGAGTCTCGCTCTGTCGCCCGGGCTGGAGTGCAGTGGCCGGATCTCAGCTCACTGCAAGCTCCGCCTCCCGGGTTTACGCCATTCTCCTGCCTCAGCCTCCCGAGTAGCTGGGACTACAGGCGCCTGTCACCACGCCTGGCTAGTTTTTTGTATTTTTTAGTAGAGACGGGGTTTCACCGTGTTAGCCAGGATGGTCTCAATCTCCTGACCTCGTGATCCGCCCGTCTCGGCCTCCCAAAGTGCTGGGATTACAGGCTTGAGCCACCGCGCCCGGCCTTAAAAGTAAACTTTTTAAGCCACATAACCAGCACCCAGTTGAGGTTTGTGTTGTATTAGGTACTGCAAGCATTTTATGGAACTCTAAAATTACTAACAATATAGCAAATAGAAAACATCTATAAATTCAACCCATATATATAATTGCACACTAGTAATTTAAGGAAATGAAACTTTCTCCTTCAAATTCTTACTACCATAGTAGTAATTTATTCAGGCTCTCTAAATGTTCGGTAACAGTAAAGATACATTATATACCAAATTCATGGTACCAGAGGTGTTTCTGGTGGCCTCGTCTTTCACATTACACAGCTTTTGGGGGAAAAAAAATCTTTGCTTGTTTTGAAATTTCTTTCTTTCTTTTTTTTTTTTTTTTTTGAGACGGAGTATTGCTCTGTTGCCGGGCTGGAGTGCAGTGGCGCGATCTCGGCTCACTGCAAGCTCCGCCTCCTGCGTTCAAACGATTCTCCTATCTCACCTTCCCAAATAGCTGGAACTACAGGCATGTGCCACCATGCCTGGCTAATTGTGTGTGTGTGTGTTTGTGTGTGTGTGTGTGTGTTTTAGTAGAGACGGGGTTTTTCCATGTTGGCCAAGATGATCTGGATCTCCTGACCTCGTGATCTGCCCGCCTCGGTCTCGCGAAGTGTTGGAATTACAGGCATGAGCCACCGCGCCTGGCCCTGAAATTTCTTTTTATGAAAAATTTCAAGCATATATAAAAGTAGAATAATATAATGAACTCCCCATATACCTATCATCCAGCTTCAACTATGATAAATTCTTGGCTAATCCTCCTTTCATCTATACTCCATACCTTTACTACCCCAAATATTTTGAAGGAAATCTCAGACCACATATTTTTCAACTATAAATACTTTAGTTAGTATATACCTCTAAAAGATAAGAGAATCTTTTAAAAATATAAGCATGGTGGTAGATTATAGATGATCTTACATTTTTTCTACTTCTTCCATTGAGAGGGGAAGTTTAATTCCCCTCATCTGGAATCTCAGCTAGCCATACAGTCTTGCTTGATCAGTAGAATGTGGCAGAAGTATTATTCCAGCACTTCTGAAGTTAGGTCTTAAGAAGCTTTGAAGCTGCCATCTTGACCTCTTGAGATATATCCTTTGAGAACTCTAAGCTTCCATATAAGAAGTCTGAAAACCCTGAAACTGCTACGCTGATGAGATCACATGTCAGTGCTTTAGTGTAAAGTCTCAGTTGAGGTTAGCCTTCCAGTCTTCCTTTCCAAGGCACCAGACATGTAAGTCAAACCATCTTAGACCTTTTAGATCTGCCCATCTGCCAAGTGAATACCACCAAATGGCTTTGGTTAGAGCCACTGTGAAGCAGAAAAACCAACCAGCTGAGCCCTATTCAAAATTCCTGGTTCACAAAGTTGTAAGATTTAATAAAATGGTGGTTGCGGCCGGGCGCGGTGGCTCAAGCCTGTAATCCCAGTACTTTGGGAGGCCGAGACGGGCGGATCACGAGGTCAGGAGATCGAGACCATCCTGGCTAACACGGTGAAACCCCGTCTCTACTAAAAAATACAAAATCTAGCCGGGCAAGGTGGCGGCGCCTGTAATCCCAGCTACTCGGGAGGCTGAGGCAGGAGAATGGCGTAAACCCGGGAGGCAGAGCTTGCCGTGAGCTGAGATCTGGCCACTGCACTCCAGCCCGGGCGACAGAGCGAGACTCCGTCTCAAAAAATACAAAAAACAAAACAAAAAAAAAAAACAAAAAAATGGTGGTTGCTTTAAGCTACTGAGTTTTGGGATTATTTATTATGCTGCAATAGATAAAATGGAACAATCACAGAACCATTAACACTCCTAAAAAAATTAGCAATAATTCCCTAAAATATCAAATATCCATTGTTGGAATCACAACTAATCTTTTGAAATAATTCTATTATTATTATTTTGTAGAGACAAGTGTTTCACTATATTGTCCAGGCTGGTTTTGAACTCCTGGGCTCAAGCAATCTTCATGCCTCAGCCCCCGAGAGGGCTGGGATTACAGGTGTGAGTCATGATGCTCAGCTATGAAGAATTGTTTTGTTTCAAAATTATCTTGAATA
>NW_016816274.1:580463-585769 GCF_001698545.2 Rhinopithecus bieti
TTTTTTGAGACAGAGTCACATTTTGTTGCCCAGGCTGGAGTGCAGTGGTGTAATCTTGGCTCACTGCAATCTCTGTCTCCCGGTTTCAAGCTATTCTCCTGCCTCAGCCTCCCAAATAGCTGAGACTACAAGTGTGTACCACCATGCTTGGCTATGTTTGTATTTTTAGTAGAGGCAGGGTTTTGCCATGTTGGCCAGGCTGGTCTCAAATTCCTGACCTCAAGTGTTCCACTTGCCTCAGCCTCCCAAAGTACTGGGATTACAGGCATAAGTCACGGTGCCCGGCTGATTTTTATATTTTCTAAGTCTCTTTTAATAGTTTCCTCTTCCTTTTTTTTTTTCTGTTTCAAATTATTTAAGAAACTATATAATTTGTCCTCAGAATTTTCCATAATTGGAAATTAGTATTGTTTTGTTGTTGTTGTTTGAGACAGAGTCTTGCTCTGACAACCAGGCTGGAGTGGAGTGGAATGATCTTGGCTCACTACGACCTCCACCTCCCAGGTTCAAGCAATTCTCCTGCCTCAGCCTCCCAAGTAGCTGGGACTACAGGCATGTACCACCACTCTCGACGATTTTTTTTGTATTTTCAGGAGAGACAGGGTTTTCCTATGTTGTCCTCAAGTGATCCTCCTGCCTCAGCCTCCCAAAATGCTGGGATTACAGGCGGGTGTGAAGCACTACTCCCATCCTGGATTTTAGCATTGTTAACACTTTCTCCTATTACCTGTGTCTCCTGTAAGTTGGTAGTTAGATCTAGAGCCTTGATCCATTTCACGTTTGATCTTTGGCAAGGCTATTTCATGGTGGTGGTGTATACTTCTATCAGGAGACACATCATATCAGATTGTCTCTTGTTCTATGATGTTAGCAGCCATTGATAATCATTGCCTTGATCCATCAATTAATTTGGGTTGCAAAATGAAGATTGCATTAGTTAGCTATACCTGCATAAGAACATAACCAAAGAATCTCAGCAGCATACAATAGTAAATATTTATTTCACTCATTTAACATCACCTTCACCTCATCTTGTGGGCCAAAGCAAGTCATGTGGCCAAATCCAAAGTCAAGCGGTAACAAAGTAATCTTGCCTCGAGTGGAAGGTGAGGAGTCAGCTTCCAGTCCAGAATCTTATGTGTGATCTTCCAGACCTGATGATGGGAAATTAGAAAGCTTTACCTGGCAAGACTCATGGCGGGAAGCTGCCCTCTTCACACCACACTTGGTGCACAGCCAGTGCATTGCAATCTCTGTAGGAAGTTATTCAAGGATCCATGGCCCTCTCCGCAGGCCAGCCATGTCCTTACACATTCTGCATTCCTAACTTAGGTGCCTCCGTTCAGAGGTTTCTTTATTGGGAGCCTCAGCTGAGGTACTTCCGATGTGCATCTTCCAAGATCCCCTTATTGGGGGCCTTGACAGAGGCCTTTTTCTGTAGTTTAACTCAGTACTTTTGCACTCTGAGTCCTTCCCTCTCTCCCTTCTTCCAGTCCCTTACTCCATTTTTTTCAGGGTTCCTCAGCAATGAGATGATTCCCACTGTCTATGCTGTACCCATCTGACCCTAGTCTGGTGATGTTCCCTGGGAAAACTGGAACACTGGGAAGCTGATGCCTTTCTCTTTTGTCTCTTGCCTGCATTATCACAGTGATGAATAAGGCTTAATTGTTACTTTAAGTTAGTCTTGTCCTAATTGACCACCTTGACACCTCTCAGCTCTGCAGGAGGGAGTTACATGGAAAAGCTACATAGAAACAAAGTTACATGCCAGGTGTGGTGGCTCAGGCCTGTAATCCCAGTACTTTGGGAGGCCTAGGTGGATGGATCACTCGAGCTCAGGAGTTTGAGACCAGCCTGGCCAACATGGCGAAACCCCATCTCTACTAAAAATGCAAAAATTAGCCGGGCATGATGGTGCACACCTGTAGTCCCAGGTACTCGGGAGGCTGAGGCCTGAGACTCACTTGAACCCGGGACACAGAGATTGCAGTGAGCTGAGATCGTTGAGATAGCGCCACTGCACTCCAACCTGGGTGATAGAGTGAGAGTCTGTCCAAAGGAAGAAAGAAAAGAAAAAAGAAAAGAAAAGAAAAGAAAAGAAAGAAAGAAAGAAGGAAAGAAGGAAAGAAGGAAAGAAGGAAAGAAGGAAAGAAGGAAAGAAGGAAGGAAGGAGAGAGAGAGAGAGAGAGAAAGAAAGAAAGAAAAAGAAAAGAAGGAGGAAGGAAAGAAGAAAGGAAGGAAGGAAAGAAGGAAGGAAGGAAAGGAAGAGAAAGAAAGAAAGAAGAAAGAAAAGAAAAGAAAAATAAAGAAAAGAAAAGGAAAGAGACATGGATACTGTAATGGGTGAAGAATTATGTCACTAACATAATCTACCAGTCAGTGATATACCACTATTATTCTTCCTTTATTGAATAGCAACAATATTTCTAGAAAGAAAAACTAACAGGTTTTTCAAAACGGTTACCTAATGTTTAGCACTTTAGAAAAGTGACAAATGGCCGGGTGTGGTGGCTCACACCTGTAAACCTAGCACTTTGGGAGGCTAAGGTAGGCAGATTATTTGAGGTCAGGAGATTGAGACTAGCCTGGCCAACATGGTGACACCCTGAATGTACTAAAAAAAATACAAATATTAGCTGGGCATGGTGGCACCTGCCTGTAGTCCCAGCTACTTGGGAGGCTGAGGTAGGAGAATCACTTGAACCCAGGAGGTGGAGGTTGCAGTGAGCCAAGATTGCATCACTGCACTCCAGCCTGGATGACAGAGGCAGACTCCATGTCAAAAACAAACAAACAAACAAACAAAACCCAGAAAGGTGACAAATGAGTTTTTAACATATTTTCTTAAAATTTACAGATTTTAAACAAACTAACAAAAGGTGACCAGAAAGGTGACAAATGAGTTTTAAAGTATTTTAAAATTACTTTATGGATTTAAAACATATTTGATATATTTTAATCTATGACAATTACTACTCTGATTATTGGTAAAATTGCTCCATCTTTTGCCAGCAGGCGCCTCATGAAGAGGTTTCAGAACCTTTTTCACATGGCCACCGTCATCTTTGATAGTTTCCTTGCTTCTGATATGAAAGGATATTGCAGACCTGGCATTCAGCACTTAATGTTATAATGTACAGGTAGATCCAGTGATGGAAGGTCTACTTATTTTCTAACGTATCTGAAAAGAGGTTACTTTTGAAAGATGAAGTAATTTGGTTACCAGGACAAATTATGTGTAAAAATATGCTGTAAAAATTCAACATACTTAATCTGGCAGTATAATTATTTCTACTGCATTTCCGCAGGAAAGCCAGGCCATATTTACGGAGGCTGACTTCACAGAAAGATCTCTGTCATGTTTCCTATCAGCCTTCACCCCTTTCCAGTCCTGAAACAGGGTTCTTCTATGTGATGTCTCGCTATCAATGCCAACCACTAGAATTCATCTTTGGCTTTAGCCAGAGCTTTGTGATAACAGCTACATCTCTTCTATAGTCAAATGTATTTCATTCATTGTTCAATTCAATTAAAAGAAGTACGAATTGAGATTTAGCAGTGAGTAAAAGCAACCAGCTGGGCTCTATATGAAATATAAAAGAAATAGATAAGAAAAATAAAATAAATTCTCTGAGCATACAGACAAGATAAATGCAGGAAAAATTAAATTATGACCCGGGATAATATGTAATTATATGTTCAAACAAGTGATGCTAATGCTTATCACTGTGGGATTTCAGAAGAAAGTGAGATGAATTAGCTTAGCATGGTCCGAGGTGGATTTATGGAGAAGTTGTTCCTTGATCTAATCCCTAACGAATGGGTGTCGTTTCCATGGGCAGAAGAAGGAAAGGGAGTGAGGAAACATGGAAGCAGTTATAAAGGTGGAGGTACGAATGCCTCGGAGGACAGTGAGGAGGCCAGCCACCTTGGAACAGAGGGTTCTGATAAGGAAGTTGGGCAGATATGTGTGGAACACATGGGCTGGAATCAGTTTCTTGGCAAGCTTAAATGTCAGGCTGGAGAGATTAGATTTCAGAAAAGCATCTGTGCCCTTCATGTCAGCTGCCAAGGTCTTTGCTGTTACCCAATAGCTAGCATATTTATTGTGGCAAAATGTCTAGGAGTATGATTAAAGGTGGACTACGACTATCAGAGTTCAGAGTACTAAAGGCGAGACATGCAGAATAGAGATTCAAGTGAATGCTGAGGAAAAGGAAGTAGTAAATTCAGAAAGGGGAGTCTGTTCATTTATTGAACAAATATTTATCGAATTCCTCTCTGTGCAAGGCACATGCTAGGCACTGAGAAGGGAGAACACCGTTTTTTAAGAACTGGTTAATGGTCTGAATAATTGAAGAAGAATCAATATCTTGATGTAGATGACTTAATAATTTAATCCTTAAGAGTTGAATTTCAGATGTGATGATAGTCCAGGAGAGAAGGTTTTTTTTTTTTTTTTTTTAATCACAGTTACCTTTCCTGGTGTCTCAAATAATCCTGTGTGTTCAGACACCTACTCTGTCACCAATGTGTAAATCAAAACTGAAAAGTGAATGGAACTCCTCCAAACTGAATCTCTCTCTCTCTGCCCTCATATTCCTGGCTTTTAAGAGCTCCTAGGAGGACAAGGGGGCAGAAACAGCGTGAGCTCTGAAAAGTTGAGAATAATGGTTCCAACGCCATCAATTGAAGCTGACTACACAGGAGCAGAGGGCTTCTTTAAAAAAAACTGTCAGGGAACATTTGTCGTACGTTTAATTTATCAATAAATATTAATTGAGGCCAGGCCCAGTGGCTCACTCCTGTAATCCCAGCACTTTAGGAGGCCAGGGCAGGAGAATCACTTGAGGTCAGGAATTTAAGACCAACCTGGGCAACATAGCAAGACCCCATCTGTAAAAAAAACAAAAACAAAAAAACAGTTTAAATTAGCTGGACATGGTGGCATGCGCCTATAGTCCCAGATACTCAGGAGACTAAGGCTGGAGGATCCTTGAACCCAGGAGTTTGAGGCTGCAGTGAGCTATAATTGTGCCACTGTGCTCCAGTCTCGGTGACAGACCAAGACCTTGTCTCTAAAAAAGTAAAAAATTAAACAAAAAATAGTTGAGCTCCTTCTGTGCTTTAGGCACTGATCTACGTGCTGGAAATGCAACACTGT
The DNA here is from genome assembly GCF_001698545.2 of Rhinopithecus bieti. Lineage (NCBI taxonomy): Eukaryota > Metazoa > Chordata > Mammalia > Primates > Cercopithecidae > Rhinopithecus > Rhinopithecus bieti. Next base: position 585,631 of record NW_016816274.1, read on the forward strand.
ACAAGACAGAAAAAGTTTCTGCCCTCATGGAGCTGATATTCTGGTGGGAAAACACACACGCGCGCACACACACACACACACGCTGTAGTTCCAGTTAGGGATAAGTGCCATATATATATATATATATATATATATTTTT
>NW_016816274.1:586172-594754 GCF_001698545.2 Rhinopithecus bieti
TATATATATATATATATATATTTTTTTTTTTTTTGAGACAGAGTTTTGCTCTTGTCACCCAGGCTGGAGTGCAGTAGTACAATCTCAAACTCACTGCAACCTTCCATCTCCCGGGTTCAAGAGATTCTCCCGCCTCAGCCTCCTGAGTAGCTGGGGTTACAGGCGCCTGCCACCAGGGCTGGCTATTTTTTATTTTTAGTAGAGACGGGGTTTCACCATGTTGGCCAGCCTGGTCTCGAACTCCTGACTTCAGGTGATTTGCCGGCCTCAGCCTCCCAAAGTACTGGGATTACAGGTGTGAGCCACCATGCCCAGCCATAAGTGCTATTTTAAAGAGAATATGGGAAGGTAGGAGAATGAAGAGTGATGGGAGTGTTTTGGGAGTGGGGGCATGCACGTGTGCACACTACTATGGGAGACGTAATTTTATTTTATTTATTTTTTTGAGATGGAGTCTCGCTCTTGTCACCCAGGCTGGAGTGCAGTGGCATGATCTTGGTTCACTGCAACCTCCATCTCTTGGGTTCAAGCGATTCTCCTGCCTCAGCCTTCTGAGTAGCTGGGACCACACCACTACGCCCAGCTAATTTTTGTATTTTTAGTAAGACAGGATTTCACCATGTTGGCCAGGCTGGTCTTAAACTCCTGACCACAAGTGATCCTGCCACCTTGGCCTCCCAAAGTGCTGGGATTACAGGCATGAGTGACCATGCCCGGCCAGGAGAAGTAATTTTAGACTGGGTGGATTGGGAAAAACCTCTCTGAGGAAGTAATGTTGGAACACTTTGGAAATAATGTAAAAGAAGAGAATGCAAATATTCTAGGCAAGGAATCCTGAAGGAACAGCATGAAGGTGCTTTGGCTGGAATCTTGTGAGCTGGGATTAAGTGGGAGGAGAGGTAGGTAGAGGGCAGTGTATTTAGGACTTTGAAGGCTTCATTCAGAAATGTGGATTTTCACTGTGCTGGGAATAGTGGGAGGCTTTTGAGAATGAGAGTGACATAATCTGATTCACATTTTTAGAAGGTCTTTCTAGATATTTCTAGTTTTGAGAACAGACTGTATAGGGCACGAATGGAAGCAGTTCCATCAGGAGCAGTTCTCGTACTCAAGGAAGAGGTGACGGTGGTTTGGGACCAGAGTGTGAAGGTGGAGGTTGTGAAAAATAGCTGGACTCAGGAGGCGTTTGGAAGGTAAGAGCTGGCAGAATTGGTTGATGTACTAAGGTGTGAGGAACAGAGGTGAATAAAGAGCGACCCTTCCACACTTTAGCATGCCTTGGAGGTTCATTTACAGAGATCATGAAAGGCTGGTGGAGGAGAGGGTTCAGCACTCACTAAATGTTTATTGAACAAATGAGTGTATCAGACAATTAATGATGTTCCAAACTTGGGGTGATGAGGATGATCAATTGTTTATGTCTTCACTATTATGAGATAATAAGAGTATATAATAGTCTGGAGTCATTCTAGATCATAGTAGAGTTTATCTAGAGTTTCAGGGGTTAAGAGTTGGGAGGATCATCTGAGCCTGAGGAGTTGGAGACTACAGTGAGCCACGCCTGGGTGGATATATGTAATTTAATTTTTTTTTACTTTGAAAATATAAGGCCAGGTGCAGTGGCTCATGCCTATTATCTCAACACTTTGGGAGGCTGAGGTGGGTGGATCACTAGAGGTCAGGAGTTTGAGGGTAGCCTGGCCAACATGGTGAAACCCTGTCTCTACTAAAAATACAAAATTCAAAAACTAGCTGGGCATGGTGGCGGATGCCTGTAATCCCAGCTACTCGGGAGGCTGAGGCAGGAGAATTGCTTGAACTCGGGAGGTAGAAATTGCAGTGAGCCAAGATCGCGACACTACACTCCAGCCTGGGCAATAGAGTGAGACTCAGTCTCAAAAAAAAAAAAAAGAAAAGAAAAATGTAAATCTATAAAACAGTTGCCAAGAATAGTATGATGAACCCTCACACAGTCTTCGTCTCACTTATCTAATTGTTAGCATTCTGCAGTATTTGTTCTACCACCATCCCTTTATATCTATGCATAATAAAATACATACACACATATTGTTATTACTACTACTAGTGTTGTTGAACTATTGATGAGAAAGTTGCAGATGTGTCTCCTGGGAACAAGGATATTATCTTATTTAACCACAGAACACTGATCAAATTCAGTATATTTAGCTTGGATACCATATTATCATCTAATGCACAGTCTCCATATTCAAATTCCAGCAATTGCTTCTATACTTCTATAATATTCCTTTTTAGAAACATTTTAAAATTTATTTTAATTGATATTTAGTTTAATTATCATGTACATGTTGTCTTGAAATATGTATACATTGTAGAAGGGCTAAATTGAGCTAATTAACATATGTATTACTTTGCGTACTTATTTTTTGTGATGAAAACACTTAAAATCTACTCTCAGCAATTTTTTTTTTTTTAAGGTAGAGTCTTGTTCTGTCGCCCAGGCTGGAGTGCAGTGACACCATCTTGGCTCACTGCACTCTCCACCTCCCGGGTTCAAGCCATTCTCCAGCCTCAGCCTCCTGAGTAGCTGGGACTACAGGTGCCCACCACCATGCCCGGCTATTTTTTTTGTATTTTTAGTAGAGACTGGGTTTCACCGTGTTAGCCAGGATGGTCTTGATCTCCTGACATCGTGATCTGCCCTCCTCGGCCTCCCAAAGTGCTGGGATTACAGGCATGAGCCACTGCGCCCAGCCTACTCTCAGCAATTTTTAATAACATGATACAGTGTTATTATCTCTAGTCACCATGTTGTACAGTAGATCTCTTGAACTTATTCTTACTATCTAACTGAAATTTTGTGTTTTTTGATCAACATCTCCCCAACCCTTCCTCCTCCCAGCACCGGGTAACCTCCATTCTCTTCTCTGGTTCTTTAAATTCAACTCCTTTAGATTTCACATACAAGTGGGATCATATGGCATTTGTCTTTCTGTGCCTGACTTTTTTCACTTAGTATGTCTCCCAGGATCATCCATGTTGTCACAAATGACAGATTTTTTCTGAAGGCTGAATAGTATTCTATTGTATATACCTACCACATTGTCTAACGTATTCACTTATTGATGGATACAGGTTGATTCTATATCCTGGCTACTGTGAATAATGCTGCAATGAACATAGGAACACAGAATATGTATTTGACATAAAGTTGGCCCTCCACATCCATGGATTCGACCAACCGTAAATAAAAAATGTTCAGAAAATAAAACAATAAAAATAGCAATACAATAAAAATAAAAGGACAATACAGTGTAACAACTATTTACCTAGCTTTTACACTGTATTAGGTGTTGACATGTTTTCGCTCTGTGTCCCTACCCAAATCTCATCTTGAATTGTACTCCCCATAACCCCAACATGTCAAGGGAGTGACCTGGTGGGAGGTGATTGGATCATGGTGGCGGTTTCCCCCATGCTGTTCCTGTGATGGTGAGTAAGTTCTCATGACAGCTGATGATTTTACAAGCATCTAGCACTTCCCCTGCTTGCACTTCTTTCTCTCCTGCCACCCTGTGAAGAAGGTGCGTGGTTCCCCTTCTGTCATGATTGTAAATTTCCTGAGGCCTCCCCAGCCATGTGGAACTGTGAATCAATTAAACCTCTTTCCTTTATAAATTACCCAGTCTCAGGAAAGTTCTTCATAGCAGTGTGAGAACAGATTTATACAGGTATTAGAAGTGATCTAGAGGTGACTTAGAGGTATATGCAAATACTATTCCATTTTATATCAGACACTGAGTATCTGCTAATTTTGTTATCCTCAGGGGTTCCTGGAGCCAATCCCCCGAGGACACCAAGGGACAACTGTACTGATTTAATTTCCTTTGGATATATATCCAGTACTGAGATTGTTGGATTATATGGTAGTTCTATTTTTAATTTTTAAAGAAACCTCAATGCTGTTTTCCATAATTGGCTGTATTAATTTACATTTCCACCAACAGTGGGCAAGGGTTTCCTTTTTTCTGCATCCTCTCTACCACTGTTAACTTTTGTCTTTTTATTAACAACCATTCTAGTAGGTGTGAGATAGTATCTCATTGTGGTTTTAATTTGCATCTCTGTAATGATTAATGATGTTGAACATTTAAAAAATATACCTGCTGAGCATTTGTGTTTCCTCTTTTGAGAAATGCCATTCAGGCCTTTTGCCCATTTTTTATTTATTTATTTTTATTTTTTATATTTTTTGAGATAGAATCTTGCTTTGTTACCCAGGCTGGAGTGCAGTGGCATAATCTTGGCTCACTGCAACCTCTGCCTCCCAGGTTCAAGCGATTCTCCTGCCTCAGTCTCCTGAGTAGCTGGGATTATAGGCACCCGCCACCACGCCTGGCTAATTTTTGTATTTTTAGTAGAGATGGGGTTTCGCCATGTTGGCCAGGCTGGTCTCAAACTCCTGACCTCAGGTGATCCACCCGCCTCAGCCTCCCGAAGTGTTGGGATTATAGGTGTGAGCCACTGTGCCCAGCCTGCCCATTTTTTAATTAGGTTGCTTGTTTTTTCACTGTTGAGTTGCTTGAATTCCTTATATATTTTGCGTATTAGTCCCTTCATAAATAAATGGTTTACAAATATTTTCTCCCATTCCACAGGTTGTCTCTTCACTCTGTTCATCATTTCCTTGGTGTGCAGAAGCTTTTAGTTTGATATAATCCTATTTGTCTATTTTTGCTTTTGTTGCCTGTGCTTTTGGGTTTGTATCAAAAAAAAACATTGCCCAGACCACTGTCAGGGAGCTCTCCCCTTGTTTTTTTTTTTTTTTGTTTGTTTATTTTGTTATTTTGAGGCAGGATCTCACTCTGTTGCCCAAGCTGGAATGCAGTGATGCATTATAGTTTACTATAGCCTTGAACTCCTGGGATCAAGGGATTCTCTCACCTCAGCCTCCTGAGTAGCCAGGACCACAGATATGTGCCACCGCACCCAGCTAATTTCTTTATTTTTTGGAGGTCCAACTCCTGGCCTGAAGTGATCCTCCTGCTTCCACCTCCCAAAGTGCTGGGATTACAAGTGTAAGCTACCATGCCTGGTTCCCCTCCTCTCTGTTTTTTTCTAATAGTTTTATAGTTTCAGGTCTTACATTTTAGTCTTTAATCCATTTTGAGTGGATTTTTTAATATGACATGAGAGATAAGGGTCTAATTTCATTCTGTACGTGGATACTGAGTTGTCCCAACATCATTTATTGGAGATTCTCCTTTCCTCATTGTGTGTTCCTGGCATCTTTGTTGAAAATCAATTAACTATAAATGAGTGGATTTATTTATGAGCTCTCTATTCTGTTCCATTGGTCTATGCGTCCAGTTTTTGTTTGTTTGTTTGTTTGTTTGTTTGTTTTGCCAGTACCATACCGTTTTCATTACCGTATCTTTGTAGTATATTTTGAAACCAGATAGTAGGATGCCTCCAGGTTTGTTCTTTTTGCTCAACATTGCTTTGGCTATTTGGGGTGTTTTGTGGTTCCATATGAATTTTAGGACTTCTTTCTATTTCTGTGAAGAATATTATTGGAATTTTGATGGGAATTGCATTGAATATGTAGATGTTTAGTAGCATGGAGATTTTAACTATATTCTCCTAATCCATGAACACAGGATGTATTTCCATTTATTTGTGTCTTCTTCAGTTATTTATTTTTCTTTTTTAGACAGGGTCTCCCTCTGTTGCCCAGGCTGGAATGCAGTGGCATGATCTCAGCTCACTGCAACCTCTGCCTCCCAGGCGCAAGCCATCCTCCCACCCCAGCCCCCCAGGTAGCTGGGACTACAGGCACATGCCACCATGCCTGGCTAATTTTTGTATTTTTTGTAGAGATGGGGTTTTGTCATCTTGCCCAGGCTGTTCTCAAATTCTTGAGCTCGAGCAATCCTCCTGCCTCAGCCTCTCAAAGTGCTGGGATTACAGGCATAAGACACTGTGCCCAGCCTCTTCAGTTACTTTCTTTTATGTTTTATTATTTTCAGTACTCATCCTTATACATTAATATTGGCTTACGTATTTCTGTTGCAGTTTTGAGATGTTTATATTGACCTCAAGCACTTCATTTTTAAGTGAGGATTCCTGGCAGGTGGAACCATCCAGGGAAACTTGGGTTTACTGCACAGTACATCTGTGAATAATGTATTTACATTCATTGACCAAGGTATCTCAGCATTGGCACTATTGACATTTTCAGCCAGATAATTCTTTGTCATGGGGACTGTCCTGTGTATTACTGTAGGAGGTTTAGCAGCATCCCTTGCCTCTATCCACTCGATGCCAGTGGCATTTTACCCACTGTGGCAATCAAAAACTTTATACAGAAACTGCCGGATATCTTTTGAGGGGTAAAATCAACCAATCGAGAGCCACTACATTGAGACTGAGTTCAATAACAAAGAGGATTTCTGATTTACTTATTATTGCATGGCAAGTACCATATCAGGCACAGAGTAGGTGTATGATAAAGAGCTAATCAACCAAAGCACTAGGTATCTGCTAACTTGTTCAGTATCCCTACTATGTTTGTATTGAATTGTATCAACTACAAGTTTTCCCAGGGGTTGAACAAGGAAGGGTTGGGTTAGCTTCATGGAATCTTATGATGAAACTGCATTTCATTCAAAGTTCAAAGCCCTAGTTGACTAATTATACAGCATAAATAGGTAAATCCAGCATGGTATGCTGTTAGTTTTAGAAGATTTCTTCATTTGTGTAATAAAAAAGGCCAGGCTCAATGGCTCACACCTGTAATCCCAGCACCCAGCACTTTGGGAGGCTGAGGCAGGAGGATCACGAGGTCAGGAGTTCCAGACCAGCCTGGCCAACACAGTGAAATCCCGTCTCTACTAAAAATACAAAAATTAGCCGGGCGTGGTGACGCATGCCTGTAGTCCCAGCTACTTGCAAGGCTGAGGCAGGAGAATCGCTTGATCCCAGGAGGCAGAGGTTGTGGTGAGCTGAGATCACACCACTGCATTCCAGCCTGGGTGACAGAGCGAGACTCCATCTCAAAAAAAAAAAAAAAAAAAAATCACTGACAGTTTAAGTCTGGCAGGGAAGCTGATGGGATGAAGGCAATTGATTCACCACACTGGGAAAGTCTGTGTGTATTATGCAGGGGTATGGTTTTGAGGCTTCCAGGTAGGTTATCCACTTGGTCTGTGAGGCAGGTTGAAGGTTCATTCATGCTGAACTATCAGAGGCCCTCCTTACCTTAGCTGCAACAAATGCACAATGTGAAAAGCAATCTTTTTTTTTTTTTTTTTTTGAGACAGAGTCTCATTCTGTCGCCCAGGCTGGAGTGCAATGTCATGATCTCGGCTCACTGCAGCTTCTGCCTTCTGGGTTTAAGCGATTCTTGTGCCTCAGCCTCCCAAGTAGCTGGGATTACAGGCGTGTGCCACCACTCCTGACTGATTTTTATATTTTCAGTAGAGATAGGATTTCACCATGTTGGCCAGGCTGGTCTCGAACTCCTAACCTCAAGTGATCCTCCTGCCTCAGCTTCCCAAAGTGTTAGGACTACAGTCGTGAGCCACTGCACCCAGCCAAAGCAATCTTTTAACTTATATTTGTCAGACAAGAGAGGCATGGAAAAATTGTGCATAAAATCATCACATTAAAAATATTACCTTGAGGCTGGGTGTGGTGGCTCACACTTGTAATCCTAGCAGTTTGGGAGGCTGAGGCAGGTAGATCACGAGGTCAAGAGTTCAAGACCAGCCTGGCCAATATGGTAAAACCCTGTCTCCACTAAAAATACAAAAATTATCTGGGTGTGGTGGTGCACGTCTGTAGTCCCAGCTACTTGGGAGGCTGAGGCAGAAGAATCACTTGAACCCAGGAGGCAGAGGTTGCAGTGAGCCAAGATTGCCACTACACTCCAACCTGGGCTACAGAGCGAGACTCCAACTCAAAAACAAACAAACAAACAAAAATACTATCTTGATCTGGTGCGGGAGGTGGGTAGTGAGGAAAATTGTGCATGTGTGGGGGCAGGAAGTATATGGGAGCCTGTATTTTCTGTTTAATTTTCTGTAAACCTAAAATTGCTTTTAAAAATAAGATCTATTGCAAAAAATAGGATCTAACATTTGCTAAGATGTTAGTGCTAGGTTTCATGGACTCTATATTTTTTGAATTTTTCTATTTTGTATTTAACATCCTTCTCTTATACTTAATGACCTCAAAAGTCATGCTGTCTCAGTGATAACAGCTGCTCCAAGGAGACGTTAATGAGGCAGACTCCTGCAGGGGAGACCTAAAGTGAAGGTCATTCCAAGACGAGTATTTTCTGACAGATTTGGCTGCCGGGTCTTCTCACCACTTGTATATTCATGATTTTGAAAGTATCTGTTTTATGTCATAATTGAACCGCAGTTCAAATCCCTTGAAAGCGCAATAGGCCGGGCACGGTGGCTCAAGCCTGTAATCCCAGCACTTTGGGAGGCCGAGACGGGCGGATCACGAGGTCAGGAGATCGAGACCATCCTGGCTAACCTGGTGAAACCCCGTCTCTACTAAAAAAATACAAAAAAAAACTAGCCGGGCGAGGT
>NW_016816274.1:597437-613568 GCF_001698545.2 Rhinopithecus bieti
AAAAAAAAAAAAAAAGAAAGAAAGAAAGCACAATAAAGGGGACTTTGCAAGGTGAAGCAGCACTCCAGGTATTTTAGATTTTGCAAGATTTACCTTTTAAAATGTAGCATAATAGACCGGGCGTGGTGGCTCACGCCTGTAATCCCAGCATTTTGGGAGGCCGAGGTGGGCGGATCACGAGCTCAGGAGATGGAGACCATCCTGGCTAACACGGTGAAACCCCGTCTCTGCTAAAAATACAAAAAATTATCTGGGCGTGGTGGCAGGCATCTGTAGTCTCAGCTACTTGTGAGGCTGAGGCAGGAGAATGGTGTGAACCTGGGAGGCGGAGCTTGCAGTGAGCCAAGATCGTGCCACTGCACTCCAGCCTGGGCGAGAGGGTGAGACTCTGTCTCAAAAAATAAAAAAAAAAAATGGGAAGCCTAATAACAACTGCATATGCAGTAGCTTGCTTCTTAAACAAATGAGACCTAGAGATATAAATGTACCTTTTAGGGGGCAAAATAAGGACATTTTCAACAGGATTTATACTCCCCTATCTCCCGCAAGGCGATTTTGTGGTGGGTATATCCTATCGTTTGTTGGTTCTTGACACATCCCATTTCCTAGCTTGCAGCAGCACTGTGTTCTGCTTTGTCACCTGTTCTACTCTTACCCTATGTCTCACCTGCTCCTAATCTGGAACCAGTAGTTTTATCTCTGATATTCTCTATAGATAATACACAGAATAGAATTTGATAATACTATTCTGCTTTTATTGTTCGGTTTCCACATTTCTACATCTTCAACCAGTTTTTTTTTTTTTTTTTTTTTTTTTTTTTTTTTTTGTTGGAGGTAGTCTTGCTCTGTCACCAGGCTGGAGTGCAATGGCATGATCTCACCTCACTGCAACCTCTGCCTCCTGGGTTCAAGTGATTCTCCTGCCTCAGCCTCCTGAGTAGCTGGAACTGCAGGTGTGCCCCACCATGCCCAGTTAATTTTTGTATTTTTAGTAGAGACAGGGTTTCACCATGTTGGCCAGGATGGTCTTGATCTCTTGACCTGGTGATCCGCCTGCCTAGCCTCCCAAAGTGCTGGGATTACAGGTGTGAGCCACCGTGCCTGGCATTTTTTTTTTTAATGGAGTTTTTGCTCTTATTGTCCAGGCTGGAGTGTAACGGTGCAATCTCAGCTCACTGAAACCTCTGCCTCCTGGGTTCAAGAGATTCTCCTGCCTCGGCCTCCCAAATAGCTGGGATTCCAGGCATGTGCCACCACACCTGGCAAATTTTATATTTTTAGTAGAAACTGGGTTTCACCATGTTGGTCAGGCTGGTCTTGAACTCCTGACCTCAAGTGATCCACTAGCCTCAGCCTCTCAAAGTGCAGGGATTATAGGCGTGAGCCACTGTACCCGGCCTCAACCAGTTTTATTCTTTCAACAATATGTGCATGTTCCAAGTACACTTTACAGCACTAAAGATACACAGATAGGGAAGATTTAATAGTCTTTGTGTCAATCCCATGTCCAATTCATCAGCAAGTTGTATTTTCAAAGCTTCTCTCTGTCTTTTTTTTTTTTTTTTTTTTTGAGACAAGGTCTCACTCTGTTGCCCAGGCTGGAATGCAGTGGCATGATCATGGCTCACTGCAGCCTCGACCTCCTGGGCTCAGATGATCTTCCCACTTCAGCCTCCTAAGTAGCTAGGACTACAGGTGCATGTCACCATGCTCAGCTAATTTTTGGTAGAGACAGGGTTTTGCCATGTTATGCAGGCTTGTCTGGAACTCCTAGGCTAGAGCAATTCTCTCGCCTTGACCTCCCGAATTGCTGGAATTACAGGTGTGAGTCACTGTGCCTGGCCCAAAATTTATCTTAAATTTGTCAATTTCTCTACATACCTATGACTGTCTCTCAAGTCCAACACAACAGCATTTCTCTCTAGACTCCCACAATAACTTTATTTCCCCATTACCCATCTACTTTCTATTCATTCTCCATCTGGCAGGCAGAGTAATTTTTAAAAAGTCACCTAGAATATTGTCAATGTCTTAAGACCTATCAGTGGTCCCCATTCCACTAAGAATGCATTCAGACTTTTTACCAAGATCCTTGGGACTCTGCTTATAGGCTGCTGCCCACCTCTCCAGTCCCATCTCCTACCTCTCCTTGCCCACCAAGGATTTAGTCACACCTGGTCTTCTTTCTGAAGTTCACCTGTTGTTTCCTCTGCCACAATTGCTCTCCCCACAGCTGTTCACATTATTGGCTTGGTCTCAGTCTTCAGAACAAAAGCCATCTCCTTAGGGGGACCTTTCCTAAGAAATCACTGAAAACTGGCCTCTCTTGGTCAACTCTCCATGTTAATTTCTTTCAGAGTATTTGTCACAATCTGCATTTACTTACTTACGATTTTGTTTTTTTTTTGAGACAGAGTCTCGCTTTCTCACCCGGGCTGGAGTGCAGTTACACGATCCTGGCTCACTGCAACCTCTGCCTCCTGGGTTCAAGTGATTCTCCCACCTCAGCCTCCTGAGTAGTAGCTGGGATTACAGCCAGGCATTATCACACCTGGCTAAGTTTTGTATTTTTAGTAGAGACAGTGTTTCACCATTGTTGGCCATGCTGGTCTTGAGCTCCCGACCTCAGGTTATCCTCCCCCTAGGCCTCCCAAAGTGCTGGAATTACAGGCATGAGCCACTGCACCTGGCCATGTTTTTCAGTGTGTTGTCTACCTCCTCCCTCTAAAACATAAGCTCTAGAAAGTCAGAGTCTTAATTGTTTTGTTTTGTTTTGTTTTGTTTTTGAGACAGAGTCTTACTCTGTCACGCAGGCTGGAGTGCAGTTGTGCAGTCTTGGCTCACTGCAACATCTGCCTCCTGGGTTCAAGCAATTCTTTCGCCTCAGCTTCTTGAGTAGCTGGGATTACAGGTGCATGCCACCATGCCCATCTACTTTTTATATTTTTGGTAGAGATGGGATTTCACCATGTTGGCCAGTTTGGTCTCGAACTCCCAACCTCAGGTGATCCACCTGCCTCGGCCTCCCAAAGTACTGTGATTACAGGTGTGAGCCACCATGCCCGGCCTGTTTTGTTTTTTCTTAGCTATTCAGTGCCTTGAAGTTAAGGCCATTCTAAGATAGACTAGTACCTTCCGTAGAACATGACACACAGAGGGCACTCAAACATTTGTAGAGTCAATGAATATATCCTCCATATTGTCTAGTACAATGCTTGCTGGTCATAGAAGAAAGCACCAATAAATATGTTTTGATTAGTTGCCATGTAAGGGCCCATGATAGAAAACAATACCTTTCAGACTTATGATATGTTTTGAGTTCTACAATATGTTTTAAGTTCTATAAAATCTTGCTCTTCAGAGTTACTAGGAATTACAGTGTTATAAGCTTATAGTATAACATTTTTAAGGTAGTAAATAATTTATGTACACATATTTGCACAAACCTGTATTGCAACACTTTCTTAAAAGTGTCCTGTGCATAAGACAGCACTTGATTTTTTTTTTTTTTTTTTTTTTTTTTTTTTGAGACAGAGCAGAGTCTCATTCTCTTATCCAGGCTGGAGTATGATGGCATGATCTTGGCTCAGTTGTGACCTCTGCCTCCCCGGGTTCAAGCATTCTCCTGCCTCAGCCTCCCCGAGCACTGAGATTTAACAGGCAATGTGGCCACCATGACCCCTGGCTCATTTTTTTTTTTTTTTTTTTTATTTGGTATTTTTAGTGAGACAGGATTTTGCCTTGTTGGCGAAGCTGGTCTTGAACTCCTGCCCTCAAGCGATCTGCCTGCCTTGGCCTCCCAAAATGCTGGGATTACAGGAGTGAGCCACCGTGCTCAGTCTAAATATTTCTTAAAAATATTACATCCATGAATGAGCTTTGCTATTATCATGTCTTTTTGTGAACTTCAGGAGCAAAACCAGGCACTTGCAGTTTTGCCTGAAGGAAAGGTCCCAGAGTCCTCTTAGGATTTCTCAGGGGATGTAAGTTCGGCCACAGAAGCAAGCCCTCTTCACGAGAATCACTTCCTAGGAAGCACTGTGTCGTTTGACTGGGAGTAGGTAGAGAGATGAGATGTTTGTTTCTTGTACCCACCTAACATTTTCAGAAGTAAACTAGACAAATTAAAATGATCAGAAGGCTGCATGGAAAACTGCTGTTAAGAAATGGGGTCAGTTGCTTGCAAGGTCACCAAGTAAAAAATTCTCCTTTTTCTCAGGGTTCCTAGTATTAGTAGGTTGAATCTTTTGATGACCTAATTAATGTTATCAAAGAAGAGAGTGGGGGCTTTTCCATGTCTCCAAACCATAACCCTGCCTCTACCTGACAAATGGCTCTCAAAAGTCAAATGGGTACTGACCCAAGTGAGCTTTTGTGGCATGAACTGTAAAGCTCAGACAGCTCATAGGAAGGGCACTACTCAGGGGCCCTCTGCTTGTAATCTGAATTTACTCAGGCTTTCAAATGCATACAGTTCATAGCAGTGGCTACAGCTCTAGCTTCACTGGTTGCACTCCCACCTGCACACACACATAATGCCTGACTTCCAATGATCTCCTATTTTCCCTCCTATTTCTGGATTCCCTAGATGCTCTTCACAAGTTCTCACATATAAGCCTTCTTTTAAAAGGTAGTTTATTTTTATTAAAATTTTTATGAGGTTAAATTAGCATAACATAATATCAACCATTTGAAGGTGAACACTTCAGTGGCATTTAGTACATTCATAATATTGTGCAACCACTACCTCTATCTGGTTCCAAAAGATTTCATCACTGTAAAAGGAAATCCCATACCCATTAAGCAGTTGTCCTCTTCCAATTCCCTCCCCATATTCCCTGGAAATCACCAAGTTATGCTACTTATTGTGGATGTTTCACGTAAATAGATCATACAGACTGTGACCTTTTATGTCTAACTTCTTTAACTTAGCATAATGTTTTCGAGGTACATCCATGTGGTAGCATATAGATGTACTTCATTCCTTTGTGTGGCTGAATGATGTTCCATTGTATTTATGTACCACAATTTGTTTATCCTTTCATCCACTGATGTACACTTGGGCTGCTTCCACCTTTTGGCTATTGTGCATAATGCTGCTATGAACAGTTTGTACATGTACCAAGGCCTTCTCTTCCTGGATGAAGCCACTGTCTTCTGGACGACCACAGAGTCTACCTCTTGGCATCGTTATTGCTCTCCTGGGCACTCCCACCAGTGACCTCGATGGTACCTCGTGGTTCCAGGTTGTGTGGTTCTCATTTTGTGATTTGGGTTGTATTCTTTCAGAATGCTGTCAGCTCCTTAATTTCTTACAGAATTTTCAAAGGAAGCAGCCCTTTCTTTGTTACTTTCCTCTCTCCACTGGTCTTCAGTGAGCCTGAGACGCAAGGAATGAGACCAACACAACGTTTTACATAGAATTGCTCCTCTTTTCTAAGGACCAAGACTTTCTTACAGGTCACTATTGCTTCCTAGTTCTTTCTTAGGATGAGTCATTTTCCAGCAAAATCTCAGTCTTCCTGTGCCACAGGTGCCAGTTTACCAGCCAATCCCGTAGAATTCTTAGACTCAAGCTAGAGCTCCAGCTACATGGGGAAATAAAGGTTCACAATTAAGCCTTCAGTAAATTCACAAATGGGTACATCTTGACTTGAGATAATTTGACTATAATAAATGTCTATTTATGTATTCGGGCATGTTTTTTGGTTGTGGTGGTGATATAGTTTGGATATTTTCTGCTTCAAATCTCATGTTGAAATTTGATCTCCAATGCTGGGGGTGGGGTGTGGTGGGAGGTGACTGCATCATGGGGGCAGATCCCCAGGACCCGCTTGGTGATATGAGAACTGCTTGTTAAAAAGAGGTTTGCCTTCTCTCTCTCTCTTCCTCTCTCTCCCTGTAATATACTGGCTCCCCTTTGCCTTCTGCCATGAGTAGAAGCTCCCTGAAGCCCTCACCAGTTGCAGATGCTGGTACCATGCTTCTTGTACAGCCTGTAGAATTGTGAGCCAAATAAATCTTTTTGTTTGTTTGTTTTTCTTTGACACAGGGTCTCACTCTTCATCCAGGCTGAAGGGCAGTGGCGCGATCTTTGTTCACTGCAATCTGTGCCCCTGGGCTTCAAATGAGTCTCCCATCTCAGCCTCCTAAGTAGCTGGGACTACAGATGTGCGCCACCATGCTTTGCTAATTTCATATTTTTTGTAGAGACAGGGTTTCACCATGTTGCCCAGGCTGGTCTTGAGCTTCTGAGCTCAAGTGATCTGCCCACCTTGGCCTCCTAAAATGTTGGGATTACAGGTGTGAGCCACCACGCCTGGCCCACCTCTTTTCTTTATAAATTACCCAACCTCAGGTATTCCTTTATAGCAATGCAAACAGACTAAAGCACATAGTTTAAAAATGTCCAGAAACTCACACCCATAATCCCAGCACTTTGGGAGGCTCAGGTGGGTGGATCATGAGGTCAGGAGTTCGAGACCAGCCTGACCAACATGGTGAAACCCCATCTCTACTAAAAAAATACAAAAAGTAGTATGGCGTGGTGGCATGTACCTATAATCCCAGCTACTCAGGAGGCTGAGGTAGGAGAATTGCTTGAACCTGGGAGGTGGAGGTTGCAGTGAGCCAAGTCCAGTGTGGGTGGCAGAGCAAGACTCAGTTTCAAAAAAAGGAAAAAGAAAAAAAAAAAAGCCAGAAACTCGACACTGTTTGCTACAAAAGTGGAGCCTCATTTTTCTCCTCTTGTATATGGGCCATTCTCAGTGACTTTCTTCTAATGAATAGAATATGATGGTTTGACTTTTAAGGCTAGATCATAAAAGACACTGTGGTTTCTTTCTTGCTCTCCTTCTTATACTTCTTGCTCTGGGGAAAGCCAGCAAACCACCATGTGATGGAGATACTCAAAAAGCGTGTAGAAGGGCTGGGCACAGTTCTTCATGCCTGTAATCCCAGTGCTTTGGGGGACTGAGTTGGGAGGATCACTTGAGGCCAGGAGTTTGAAACCAGCCTGGGTAACATAGCAAGACTTCCATCTCTAACACACACACACACACACACACACACACACACAACCAACTCAGCCAGGCATAGCAGTGTGTGCCTGTAGTCCCAACTACTTGGAAGGCTGAGGTGGGAGGATCACTTGAATCCAGGAGCTCGAGGCTATAGTGAGCTATGATTGCACCACTGCATTCCAGCTTGGGCAACAGGGTGAGACCTTGTCTCAAAAAAAAAAGGTCTGTGGAGAAGCCCAAATGGTGAGGAAATAAGACCTTGTGCCAACAATCAGCAAGGAACTGAGGCCTTCTGCTGACAGCCATGTAAGTAAGGCATCTTAGAATCAGATCCTCCAGCCTCAGTCAAGCCTTCAGATGATAGCAGCCCAGGCAACATCTTGACTGAAACCTCCTAAAGAGACTCTGGGCCAGAACCACTGAGCTACACCCTGAATTCCTGGCTCACATACATTGTAAAATAATTTTTTAAGCTGTTAACTTTCAGAGTGATCTGTTATACAGAAAGATACAATATTTGTTTCTTGAATGAGCTGGACTTTGTAGGGCACAAACAGAAAATAGTGTTATTCTTTATTACTTTTTCTCCTATAAACTTGTTTGCTCTATTTGTTCTTTGCTGTCCCAGGATGAAACAGTAGGAATTTGCTTAACTTTTCTGAATAACCTTAGATATTAGAAAGTCCATTTTAGTCTAAAAGTTATAACTTCGAACTCTTATTCAATTGAAGCTACACTCCTCTGCCAGCCAAGGCCTATTTCAGGCCTAAAAGCCTGCAGTTGGGAAGAAAACTTGGCTCACCTCTTTATTTCACTTCTTGCTCTATTACTTTTCCCCCACTCACAAGGCTATCTCTGATGCTTCCACGGATAGGAGTCAGAGTAGAGAAAGGCCAGGTAAGAATCAGAAAAGGCCTTAATTGACTGCTTTGGCGATAATCTGGCTTTTGTGCCTTCTGGAAATGGTACAGTGGTATGTGGGAATTGGCCTGTACTGACTCACAAGAGCTGACAGTTAAATGAGTTAAATCAGGTATTTTTGCAAGGAGGTTGTTAAATCCAGCCATCGTTATAATTAAAAGGCAAGGCCAGGCCTGGTGGCTCACTCCTGTAATCCCAGAACTTTGTGAGGTGGGTGGATCACTTGTGCCCAGGAGTTTGAGACCAGCATGGGCAATATGGCCAAATATTAATATAAAAATTAGCCAGGTGTAGTGGCTGGCACATGCCTGTAGTCCCGGCTACTCGGGAGGCTAAGGTGGGAGGATTGCTTGAGCCCAGGGGACAGAGGTTTCAAGAGCTGAGATTGTGCCACTGCACTCCAGCCTGGGTGACAGAGTGAGATCCTGCCTCAAACAAAAAACAAAAAACATCAAAAACAAACAAACAAAAAACAATGAAATTACATATAAACTTATAATTAAATAAATGTATTCAATTCAAAGGTAATAAATACTCATTACCTCCAAATTATTTAACTACATTTACAATTACCTATGCTCTTATCTTGAGTTAACTGTAGCTGCAGAGTGGAAATACTCTACATAATTATGTCATATTGTGCATCTTTTCTCAACTCTGTGTTCAGTGACATCACATTAGTAACTTGAAGTTGGCCTTGGTGGGAGTCAAGAACCATGGAATCATAACACAGGGGTCAGAAATACTTCATATATGGGCTCTTTTCCTAGAGATCTGATTGTGAAATCTTTACCGGAATACCAAATGCAGATTTATGTTCTCAGGAATGCTTCTGCTGGGAAATATGGTATATTCCAAATACAGATCTCTGTTTTCACAGAATGTTTCTGCTGAGAAATATGTTTCCTGGAGTTCACTGGACATGGGTCCTGTCTGGTTCTCCTAGCCATTGAGTCATTCTCTGTTAGGGGTACTGCATTCCTCTAGGCAGCCCTAGTGGACAGAATTCCTCATGTCATAAGAAACCCATTATGGCTCTTTCCTATAAGATCCACTTCTGGCCCATGAGAAATTAATCTTCATTTGCCCTGCCTGGAGGTACAGGCTGTTACCATCCAAGTTCCATTTTCTTACCCGGCTGTCAGAGTAGCAAGCCTCCTGTATCCTCTAGCTGTAGCCTCACCCCAAGACTGGGGCACCAGTGTTCCTTAAACTTGAGAGAATATATACCAAGATCTTTGCATGCTCTCTCGAAGTGCCCACCTCTTGCTTTGCTTGGCTTGAGAAGGGAAGAAGCGTACCACCCAAATCCCTGTGGGGATGTTGATAGGGATATTCAGATCATGTGATAACTCTTCAAATAAATTCATACTTACCCATCTCTTCAACTCCTCTTATGGATTCTTAGTCTACATATGCAGGCTGGATATGCATGGTGTGCTGATGGTAAAGCTGGCTAAGACACATTTTTTGTAAGTCCCACATAGATAGTCTCATACCTCACGTTACACTTTGACTAGCTTTGCCTACTATTTTTGTGCTGTGCTTTCATTATTAAGCAAACAGGCTTGGTGCCTGATGCACATGGAAACCAATAACCATGGCACTGGCTTTTGAGAAAAGAAAGGCTTTATTGCATACTGGCCAGTAAGGAGATAAGAGTCAAATTCAATTTCATCTCCCTGATTTGGAGTTTGGGGCGAGTTTACAGGCTCAGAGGGCAAGGGAAAGGATTTAGAAATGTTGGCTTGGCAGGGTCTGATGGGAAGGCTTCAGATTTGACCATTTACCGAATTGTGGCATTCAGGTTCAGGTCATGCCCCAGTCTTGTTGGTCTGAGGAGAGAAATTGTTGGTTCTAGGTATTGTTGAGGTCAAAGCTTTTTCTACTGTGCATTCCCAGGCAACATGACCTTTAGTTTTTGGCTCTGTTATACCTATAAGGTAACTCAACATTTTATTATCAACAGAGTAGACCTAGTTTGGGCTGGTCCTGCCACTATACTTTGAGGGACTCTGTTCAAAGCAGAAGAAAAGAAAAGTCATATCTAATAACATGTTACACATATCATGGCCTCAGTCTTTGTTTTTTCCAAATCTTTTTCCTTGGGGCTTAAGGCAATCTGGGATGTTCACTGGTCACAGGGGTTGGGGAAGGGTCCCAGGGACTATGAGGCTCAGGCTGAGTTGTTCACTTAGTGACAAGGAGCAGATAGGCATTTAAGTACTGGTGCAAAACTTCCCCTTTACCCTCTGAAGGTTCACTGAAAAATCAACTCACGAAAGACAGGTTAATAGATGAAATGGCATACAAATGTATTAACATGCACCAACCTGCCTGCCATTTGAGTGGCCTATGCCAGCAGACTACAGCATGGTAATGTAAAGAATCACAGAGTGATTACCCCAAGCAGAAAATAGGACACAAAAGCTTATAAAACCTTTTAAGGTTACAGAAAGAATGGAAGGTTTGATTGTGGCAAAACAGGTTTTGGTGGCAAAATAGGTTATAGATGGGGAAGAAGAGGACTGGCTAGAAAAGATGGTCTTGTTATGTAGAGGAAATCTCACAGATAGCAGCCCTCAGAGAGAATAGATGGTAAATGTTTCTTGCAGATTTTTAGAGGTATCAGATTCTCAGTTAATCTTCCTTAGATCTGGACAAGAGAGGACCTCAGAGAAAGCCTGGCTATATCAATGCAGATTTTCTCTACAGATGCAACTCTCCCCAAGAAAAAGACAGCTTTTCAGCTGTTCTCATATTTCCAGCCCTTCTGAATAGCCATCTTGAAATATGTTAAATAATTCTGTTTCAGGGTGAAATATTTTGGTTTCACTCAATGCAAATTACAAGAAAGAGCCAAGATTGTACTGGGTGAGTGGTATCAGGTATCAGGAGCAGAGTACAAGCCAAAAGATATTGTTCAGATTTGTGTCTCCACCTACATCTCATGTCAAATTGTGATCTTCAGTTGTACAGTGGCCTGGTAGGAGGTGACTGGATCATAGGGGTGGATTTCTCCCTTGTTCTTCTCATCATAGTCAGTGAGCTGTCACGAGATCTGGTTGTTTAAAAGTGTGTAGTACCTACTAGAAGTTCTCCCTCCAACTCCAGCAATGTAAGACATGCCTGCTTTCCCTTTGCCTTCCACCATAATTGAAAGTTTCCTGAAGTCTCCCCAGCCATGTTACCTGTACAGCCTGTGGAACTGTGAGTCAGCGCAACATTTTTTTCTTTATAAGTTACCCAGTCTCAGTAGTTCTTTATAGCAATGTGAGAATGGACTAATACAGAAAATTGGTACTGAGGAGTGAGGCATTGCTATAAAGATACATAAAAATGTGGAAGTGACTTTGGAACTGGGTAATAGGCAGAGTTTGGAACTGGGTAATGGGCAGAGGTTGAAACAGTTTGGAGGGCACAGAGGAAGATAGGAAGATGAGAAAAAGTTTGGAACTTCCTAAAACTTGTTAAATTCTTGTGACCAAAATGCTGAGCGTGATATGAACGATGAAGTCCAGGCTGAGGTGGTCTCAGATGGAGATAAGGAACTTACTAGGAACTGGAGCAAAGATCACTTTTGTTATGCACTAGCAAAGAGGTTGAAAGTATTGTGCCCCTGCCCTAGAGATCTGTGAAACTTTGAACTTGAGACTGATATTAGAGTAACTGGCTGAACAAATTTCTAAGCAGCAAAATGTTCAAGACATGACCTGGCTGCCTCTCATAGCCTATGCTTATATTCATGAGCAAAGAAATGACCTAAAGTACGGAAAATTTGCAGCCCAGCCATGTGTTAGAAAAGAAAAAACAATTTTCTGAAGAGGAATTCAAGCTGGTTGCAGAAATTTGCCTAAGTAAAGAGGAGCCTAATGTTAATAGCCAAGACAATGGGGGAAATGCCTTGAAGGCATTTCAGAGACCTTCATGGCAGCCTCTCTCATTACAGGCCTGGAGGCCTAGGAGGGAAAAATGGTTTTACAGTCTGGGTCCAGGGCCCCACTGCCCTGAGCAACCTCAGCACACTGCTCCCTGCATCCTAGCCGCTCCGGCTTCAGCTGTGGCTGAAAGGGCCCCAGATACATCTCAGGCCACTGCTCCAGAAGGTGCAAGTCACAAGCCTTGGTGGCTTCCATATAGTGTTAAGCCTGCAGGTGAACAGAGGGCAAGAGTTGAGGCTTGGAAGCCTCTGCCTAGATTTCAGAGGATGCATGGAAATGCCTGGGTGTTCAGGCGGAAGTCTGCCATGGGTGCAGAGACCTCATGGAGAACCTCTACTATGGCAGTGCAGAGGGGAAACATGGGCCTGGAGTCCCCATGCAGAGTCCAAGTGGAGCCATCTTCCAGAACCCAGAATGGATCCATCGACAGTTTGCATCATGCACATGGAAAAGCTGCAGGCACTCAATGCTAGCCCACGAAAGCAGCCAAGGGAGCTGTACCCTGCAGAGCCACAGGGACAGAGATGCCTAAGGCTTTGGGAGCTCACCCCTTGCATCAGTGTGGCCTCAATGTGAGACATGAATTCAAAGGAGATTATTTTGGAGCTTTAATATTTAAGGACTGCCCTGCTGGCTTTCAGACTTGCATAGGGCGTATAGCCCCTTTATTTTAGCTGGTTTTTCCCTTTTGGAATGAGTTTATTTACCCAATGCCTGTACCCTCATTGTATCCTGGAAGTAATTAACTTGCTTTTTATTTTATAGGTTCATAGGCAGAAAGGACTTGCCTTTTCTCAGATAAGATTTTGGACTGTGGACTTTTGAGTTAATTCTGAAATGAGTTAAGACTTGGGGAACTGTTGAGAAGGGATGATTGTATTTTGCTATGTGAGAAGGACATGAGATTTGGGAGGGGCCAGGAGTGAATGATATGGTCTAGATTTGTGTCCCTGCCCAAATCTCAGGTGGAATTATAATCCCAGCGTTGGAGGAGAGGCTGGGTGGGAGGTGATTGGATCATGGAGGGAGACTGCCCCCTTGCTATTCTTGTGATAGTGTGTGAGTTCTCATGAGATCTGGTTGTTTATTATTTATTTATTTATTTTTGAGACAGGGTCTGGCTCTCTCACCCAGGCTGGAGTGGCATGATCTGGGCTTACTGCAACCTCTGCCTTACAGGCTCAAGCAATTCTCTCATCTCAGCCTCCCAAATAGCTGGGTGATATGGTTTGGCTCTGTGTCCCCACCCAAATCTCATCTTGAATTTTATTCCCATAATTCCCACATGTTGTGGGGGGCACCTGGTGGGAGATAATTTGAATCATGGGAGTGGTTTCCCCCATACTGCTCTCGTGGTAGTGAATAAATCTCACAGGATCTGATGGTTTTATTAGGGAATTCCACTTTTGCATCCTTCTCATTTTCTCTTGCTGCTACCAGGCAGGAGGTGCATTTCGCCTCCTGCCATGATTCTGAGGCCTCCCCAGCCATGTGGAACTGTATGTCCAGTTAAATCTCTTTTTTTTCCCAGTCTCAGGTATGTCTTTATCAGCAGCATGAAAACAGACTAATACACTGGGACTACAAGCATGCGCTACCATGGCTGGGTAATTTTTGTATTTTTTGTAGAGACAGGGTTTTGCACTGTTGCCCAGGCTGTTCCCAAACTCCTGAGCTCAAGTAATCCACTTGCCTTGGCCTCCCCAAGTGCTAGGATTATAGGTGTGAGCCACCACGCCTGGCCTCTGGTTGTTTAAAAGTGGGTAGCACCTCCCCCATTGCTCTCTCTCTCCTACTCCAGCCGTGTAAGATGTGGCTGCTTCCCCTTCAGCTTCCACCAAGATTGAAAGTTTTCTGAGTCCTCCCCAGCCATGTTACCTGCACAGCCTGTGAAACTGAGTCACTTAAATCTCTTCTCTTTATAAGTTACCCGGTCTCAGGTAGTTCTTTATAGCAATGTGAAAATGAACTAATACACCAAAGATGGGAGATGAGGGAACAAGTTAGAAGCTGAGGTCAAGACCACATTGGGAAGTGGGTGTGGCTGTCAATGAGCTCCTCATTACCATGCCCTAGTTGGCTGGCATGGGCCACTCAGCTGGCAGGGGGCTTGGTCAGCTGCTTTAAGGCACAGGGTGGGCATAGACAGTGCCATTTTAAATTGCTCAGCAGCCAATCAGATGGGCCTTTCACTTTCTTTTCCAATTCCCTATCAATTATGCCTTCAACAGTAAGATACAATAGGAAGTGATACCCAAGTGAGACTATTTGCAAAATCACCATTGATTTGGTTTGCAGCATGGTACACAGTACCAAGTGATGTAAACCAAAAATAAAATTCCCTGATCAACTGAATCAACCCCTTCTCTCGGCCAAGGACATTCCAAAGTTAACCAGAAAAACTATTTCAGGCCATGATGAGAAGTGAGGGTCAGACATGATTCATTATACCCTCCTCCCCTTGGAATTCAGGCACAGCTGACCAGCATTAACACTAAAATAGAGATCTTAAGACTGATGAAACACATTTTTTGTAGCAATAAGGCACCAAATTTCAGCCTAACTCTAGTATGGCATCACATGACAGATAGTGGGCCTTGAAAGAACTCAAAGTATTTTACCCAAAATATATTACCAGCATTAACACTAAAATGGAGATCTTAAGACTGATGAAACACTTTTGTAATAAGACACCAAATTTCAGCCTGACTCTAGTATAGCATCGCATGACAGATAGTGGGCCTTGAAAGAATTCAAAGTATTTTACCCCAAAATATATTACTTTGACGGAGGATACTAGAGAAGTGCATTTAGTTTTGGTATCTTTTAACTTAGCAAATACCTGCCTAATTTGATAATCAGTTTTGTCTATAACATGATTTCCCTAAGGGCAGGCCCCATGTCTTTTGTAGTACTTCCACAATACCACCACACTGGTAGACATCAAGTGGACACTCCATACTTTTATTTTGAGACAGAGTTTCGCTCTTGTTGCCCAGGCTGGAGTGCAATGGCACGATCTCGGCTCACCACACTTCTGCCTCCTGGGTTCAAGCGACTCTCCTGCCTCAGCCTCCTGAGCAGCTGGGATTACAGGCATGCACCACCATGCCTGGCTAATTTTGTATTTTTAGTAGAGACAGGGATTCTCCATGTTGGTCAGGCTGATCCCAACCTCAGGTGATCCACCTGCCTTGGCCTCCCATAGTGTTGGGGATTACAGGAGTGAGCCACCATGCCCAGCCAATACTTTCTAATCTACTGAAAGCTTTTCTCCCTTACTTAAATGCCCTTAGGTTTTCATTACATACAAATTAAATACTCTCTTGCCTAGTTTCCAAAGCACGCTTCAGTCTCCCCAGAACTCACCTGACCTGTCTTATTTCCCAGTGCTTCTCTACATATATGCCAAACCAGTTTTACTCTT
Organism: Rhinopithecus bieti; assembly: GCF_001698545.2. NCBI lineage: Eukaryota > Metazoa > Chordata > Mammalia > Primates > Cercopithecidae > Rhinopithecus > Rhinopithecus bieti. The sequence goes on from NW_016816274.1 coordinate 612,749, forward strand.
GCCTCTGAACACACCTTTGTTTTCTTGTTCATCATGGTTTTACTCACTTGGAAAAAAATCCTTTTTCCCCCGTATTAAAATCATGCCCATCACTGAAATCAAGCTCAGATTTCACCACTTTTTAAAAGTCTTCTCTATCAATATCTACCTGAATAGGTCATTCCAGGTCTCTGGTCCATCCCCTCATGGGCATGGCAATAAGTGGGGTACATAGTTGGCTGAGGCAAAATTAATATAAGTAGAGTTAATTTGGGCCAAGCTTGAAGATTGCAACCAAGAAGCATAGATTCAAGTTGCCTTGAATATACGCACTGATTAGCAGCCATCTTCAAGCAAACACTGCCCTAGGGATGCTTATTCTATGGAAGTTTGGAACTTTTATTCAAATATCTGTGAATATATTACTCCTCCAACTTGCCAGTAAACCCCTTGAAACTTACGACTTGATTGCATGCAATAACCCTTAATACCTTAGCTATCTCAGAACCGCCTAAGTTTATGACGTTCACTGCAGCATGATTTACTCCATAAAATGTAGTAAGGTGGCCAGGAGTGGGTGGGCTCATGCCTATAATCCCAACACTTTGGGAGGCCAAGGTGGGCAGATCATTTGAGGTGAGGAGCTCGAGACCAGCCTGGCCAACGTGGAGAAACCCCGTTTCTACTAAAAATACAAAAGTTAGCTGGATGATAGTGGTGCACACCTGTAATCCCAGCTACTCGTGAGGCTGAGGCAGGAGAATCACTTGATCCTGGGAGGTGGAGGTTGCAGTGAGCCGAGATTGAGCCACTGTACTCCAATTTGGGTGACAGAGTGAGA
>NW_016816274.1:614046-624586 GCF_001698545.2 Rhinopithecus bieti
ATATACAATAATTTTTAAAAATTGTTAACCTCAATCCATTTAACTACATCTTAGAAGGAAATCAAATCAACAAATATTTGTCCAGCTGATCATGTACCCAGCATTCTGGTAGGTACTGCAGAAAATAAGATGATATAGAGTACTCTTGTGACAGACAGAATATAGAAATGGACAATGACCAGAGCATATATAAAAATAGAACTCTGACCTACAACCTCTCCAGGAGCTAGTCCAGAAAGACAAAAGCTATTTCTGCATTAATCAACCCAGGACTTGATCAACTGCCAGTTTCCTTAATTTTTGTCCTGTTTCCAACTTAGGACCAACCAGAGAAAGCCAAATATGCATCCCCAACTGAGCACATAGGATGCTATGCTTCCACTTAACCTGCCTCCAGCCAACAACATCAAATCAGGGCATACCTGAAGTCTTTCCTTTTTTCTCATTATAAAACTTTTACACTCTCCTGCCTGCCTTCCAATCTCTGACAAACACAAGTGATGGTGGCTGACTGCTTTGCCACAGCAAGCTTTGAATAAATATCCTTTGCTTGTACTCATTTGAGTGTTCTCCATTTATTTCTGCTCTTGAAATTACAGAATTATTATGGGTGGTTTCAATTATTAATTTATACCCCTAAAGACTCAAGACATAGTCATTTATAATTTTACTAGGGCTGGAATTTGAATTGTACTATTTGAGACTGATATATGGCAGTTAGTGACTGCCCTGTACACACATACAACTTTGCTTTTATATTCATACTGTGACACATGTACCTTACTGGGGAAATTATATTCTCTAGAGTATATTTTGGGGGATTTTTTTTTGTTGTTATTTTTATTTTTTGAGATGGAGTCTCGCTCAGTTGCCCAGGCTGGAGTGCAGTGGTGCGATCACGGCTCACTGCAAGCTCCGCCTCCTGGGTTCACGCCATTCTTCTGCCTCGGCCTCCCAAGTAGCTGGGACTACAGGCGCCCACCACTACGCCTGGCTAATTTTTTTGTATTTTCAGTAGAGACAGGGTTTCACTGTGTTAGCCAGGATGGTCTCGAACTCCTGACCTCGTGATCTGCCTGTCTTGGCCTCCCAAAGTGCTGGGATTACAGGCGTGAACCACCATGCCTGGCCGGGGGGATTATTTTTGAAGGTGTCAGACTTAACACCTGATGTATCTTAAGGGTCTACTATTGAGAAATTTCAAAAGAGTGATCGACTTTGAAGAGTAAAAAGGAAATTAAAAAAATTAAAAGATCAAGCCTGTGGGACTTAGAAAAAATAGTGCTACTCTGTTGACCTAAAAGGAAGAAGCTGAAGCAAAATTAATATAAGTAGAGTTAATTTGGGCCAAGCTTGAAGATTGCAACCTAGAAGCATAGATTCAAGTTACCTTGAATATACACACCGATTAGCAGCCATCACAAGTGAATCTTATTTATTTATTTATTTTGAGATGGAGGCTCGCTCTGTTGCCCAGGCTGGAGTCAATGGCATCATCCTGGCTCACTGCCACCTCTGCCCCCAGGTTCAAGCAATTCTCCTGCCTCAGCCTCCTGAGTAGCTGGGATTATAGGTGCGTGCCACCACGCCAGGCTAATTTTTGTAGAGATTGGGTTTCACCACGTTGGTCAGGCTGGTCTCGAACTCCTGATCTCGTGATCTGCCTGCCTCAGCCTCCCAAAGTGCTGGGATTACAAGCATGAGCCACTGGGCCGGGCCCACAGTTGAATCTTTAAAGGCAAAAAAGGGAACAAGGAGTGAACTGATACTACGTTGTGTACAGAAATTCTTATTGGTTTATGGAAATAACATTTATTACTGATTGGTTACATTGTTAGGCTATAGGATGTGGGTTATAGCGTCTGATGCGACATTAGGTTAATTTATAGCTACTTGTGGCATAAGCAAGCAGTTTCAAGAGATGAATACATAGCTCAAGGGAGAAGTAGGATGTGATTGTTGTCTCCTTTTAATGTCCCTCTGGGCCTGACCGTTTAAAATAAATACATTCCTCAGATAAAAATAATTTTCTTTTCTCACTTTAAATGACAGAAATGGAGACTTCGGAAAGGAATTAAGTATAACGAAAAGATCAAGAGACAGCAGGATGTTCAAGTTCATTGAACAAACATTGACTGGCAGCTAGAGAATAGTAGACACTATTCTAGATGCTGAGAATAATAGTGAAGAACAAAACAGACCAAAATCCTTGCTCTTGGGGAACTTACATTTGATATTACACAGTTGAAGATTTAGCCTTGGGTAAGACATAGACATAAGGACAAAAAAAGGAATGCCTGAGATGCTCAGGATGGTGCCACAGCACAGAAACACACTAGGGCCTATGTTACAGCAGTCCCGTGGAATTTCCCTTAAATAACCCAGGGAAAAGATATTAATGGAAGTTAAACTAGGTTTTGAGACTAGCTGAAGACAGTCTGCCAGAATTACTTTATCCGTTACAAGAATATCCACAGCTTGTCCTTTAACAGATGGTCTGGAAACAGGTGGTAATAATGGTAACTTACACAGTACTATCATTTACAATATTTTAATTCAGAAACTCATATTTATAGAAGAAACTGAGGCACAGTAGAGAGTAGAATAATCCTCAAGATTACATAACAAATTGTAATCAGATTAAGAATTGGTATCTAGCTTTCCTGACTCTTAAGATTCTGAGAGATATTTATAATGCTATTATTTTTTCAGACTACACATCAAATATCAGCATAAAGAATTCTTAGGCGTCTTACGGGCTGATATCCTAAAGAATGCTAACGAAATACAAAAAGAAACTGGTGCTGGAATAATATGATTAATGACTGCGATGAAATTTCCCATAAGTAGTCATACCAAGTAGTTGGTTACGGTTTTTTTTTTTTTTTTTTTTTTTTTTGCTCTGCACAATAGGTTTCTGAATGATTTATTAGAGGTGTTTGATGCTTATGGTTTATTTGAAACTGATTCGATCAATTAAAATGTTCATTGGCATTGTTTTATTAGTCGCTAGAATATGCATTCAACTTCACTGAAACAAGACTTAAAAGGTAAGAGGTACACTACATCGTGACTGTAAGAGTAAGAAAACTTAATTTCTTTACACGATCTGACCAAGATGTTAAATTACAGAACCCTTTAGTCTTGTTTTTGTCTTCTAGATAGAAATCAGGATGCTGGACAAACCTTTCCCATGGAAGAGTCAAAATATTTAAGGAACAAGTCTATATAGAGTTTAATAATCGCCAACATTTGGCAGGGCGTGGTGGCTCACGCCTATAATCCCAGCACTTCGGGAGCTCGAGGCGGGCGGATCACCTAAGACCAGGAGTAGGAGACCAGCCTGGCCAACATGGCGAAACCCCGTCTCTACTAAAAAATATAAAAATTAGCCTGGCATTGGTGGCTTGCGCCTCTAGTCCCGGATACATTGGAAGCTGAGGCTGGAGAATCGCGTGACCCCGGGAAGCAGAGGTTGCAGTGAGCTGTGATTGTGCCACTGCACTCCAGCCTGGGTGGCAGAGTGAGACTCTGTCTCAAAACAAACAAACAAAAAATTGCTAACATTTGTGAGGTTCTTATTATGTGCCATGAATTGATCTAAGCCCTTCACATACGTAAACTCATGCAATCCTGGCATATACACAAAAACCGAATGTGGCAGGTACTATCATCATGTAGATAAAGAAACCGAGGGCCAGAGAAGTTGAAGTAGCTTGCCCTAGGATGTAGTTTGTAACTCCTAGAGCTGAGATCTTGTTTATATACAAAAGGTTTCAAGAATCAAAAGTACTCTAAGCCACTTTGCGTTTCGGCTGTGCAGAAAGGGATATCCAAAGTTTCAGGTTCGCAGTTTGTGAAACGGAGCTGTCAGCTTTCGTTCCAAGGCGGGCGGAGGTTTGACACTCCCTCGTCCAACGCTCTGCCCCAGACACCCACGCTCGCTTTCCTCTTCTTCCTCCACCTCGCCCTACTTCCCTTGTTCCTATCTTCGCTCTTCTTTCGCCTCGCCGCCGTGTATCCTAGCTCGGTGCCGAGCGCCTCGCATTACTTCCCTAGCCTCTGCCACGCCACGCTGGATACGCGCCCAAGCGCAGTCCGCCGTCGCGCCTCTATGACGTGTCACCGCTTTCGGCTGGGGGGGCGGGGCTGCGCGGAGGGCAAGCCGGGGGCGGGGCCGGGGCCAGAGCAGAATCCCGGGTCTCCGCGGCCATCGCTGAGTGAGCTGTCCCTTCCCCTCACCCGCTCCACGCCCTCCTGGGCCGAGTGGAGTTGGGTGGTGTCAGCAGCCTCTCCCTGAGGGGCACCGCGGCTTCAGGAGCTGGGCCTCCAGTGCGGCGCGATGTCAGGCGCCGTGACAGCTCTGTGAGTCCGAGGCCGCAGCCGTGGCGCTGGGCGGCTGCGGGGCCTGGCCGGTCCGCTCATGGTGCCGCCACGACGCCATCGCGGGGCAGGAAGGCCAGGTAGGCAGGCAGGGAAGGGCCCCGACATCACCGGAGCCCAAACCGGGACGGAGTGCCCACCAACAGCACCACCTCCTGCCCTTGGTGGCAGCTGGAGCGCTTTGTCCGAAACCGTGAAGGTCTCCAGGGGTGGAGGGAGCGGGAGCTGACAGGGGCGCACCGAGTCTTGCGCCCACCCCTGGCAATTGAGGAAGCCGTGCGTGCGCCCTCGCCTCGGCTCCTCGGGGAGGCGTCACTGCCTTAGCTGTCTTCCCCGCTCCAAAACAGAAGGAGGATTCCTTTTCCCAGCTGTTTCTTTTAAAATGACTGGATGTTTTGACAGAGGTGGGTGGAGGAGCGTGGAGAATACTTTTCTTTTACCACTTGAGGATATTGGAAAGATGCCTTCAAGATCCACAACAAATCACTTACTCTCGGATAACCAAATTCCACTCCAGGAGATCAGGGACAGAAAAGACACTTTTAGAAACAGTGTCTAGACGCTGTCCCCGGGGATGGATTCCTCTGGGTGGAGAGGTGAATGGAGTTCTGTGTTTGTGAAACTCAGAGAAGCTATTTTCTAGTAGTTAACTATTCTTAAATGTGCCTTATGTTGTATATTACTCCTCCTCCCTGCCCGCCCGGTATCGCGTATCTCTCTAAGGATAATCTGAAGCGTACAGTGGATACCATGAAAGTACTGAGAAAGGTGGCAAGTATGTTTAACACATTTTGGTCCTTTTCTTTGATTTGCTTTCAGTTTGAAGGTGAAGAGTAAAAAACGGTGTGATGAATCTTACCTTGAGTTACTGACGTTTTCATAGCATAATTTCATGGTTGTTTTTAGGGGTGCTGAGTTCTTCACCTCCTTTTAGACTGCGATCTGCCAAGTTTTCCGGCATTGCTCTTGAGGATCTCAGAAAGGCTCTTAAGACCAGGTAGATTCCACATGCTTATCCACTATGTAACTTTCACACTGAACATTAGCTAACAAATGTTAGATGTTTCTGTTATACTAATTTTCTGATTTTAATGGTTATTTTTCTAAAATCATCTCTAATGTGATCTGTATTTTCTAAAAAACAGACTGCAAATGGTGTGTGTGTTTATCATGAACCGAATGAATTCCCAAAACAGTGGTTTGACTCAGCGCAGGCGAATGGCTCTTGGGATTGTTATTCTGCTGCTTGTTGATGTGATATGGGTTGCTTCCTCCGAACTTACTTCGGTACGTACCTTTGGTCCAGGAATGATGTTACATTACAGCCACAATGTTACTGTTAACCTGCAGTAACTCTAGCCATTACAATCTCCTGCTTTCTCAAAGCAGTATCTCATATACTATCGAATTTTTAAAAAATATTGAATGATTGCCACTTGAAGTTAAAACTGAAAGGATGATCTTTCTTATTGCTTCATACAGTTTTCTTGTATCTTTTAGGGAGGGTTACTTAGAGAGACTATGCATATTTTCTTATATTTGAAAGTGTTACTCTTGGCTTTTTTTCTAAATTCAAATTCTTTCTGTGAATATTATTTTCTAGTGAAATAACTATCAGGATGCAAAACAATGTCACCATTTAGTAGAAAGTTCAGCGTGCTTTTGGACAAATGAGTAAAAATAATGAGTTTTCATGTGTAGGTCACTGTTATGCCCATGAGTGGTTGCATCCACATTTATGCTTGCTGACTCAAACCTTATTATGAGGTGCTTGGTATACTTCATAATTTGCCTTCAGTTAAGTTGTATCTTTACAATTTCCTTCAGTTAAATTGTATCTTTATTGACGACCTATTGGTAGTAATGTGGCATTTTGAATTTGCAAGCTAGTTTTTCTTTCTACTTGTATACTTTATTCTGCTTGGTTAATGATCCCTATAAAAAGCAACTTTTATTTTCAGAAGTCTGCATTTCAACTTCTATGTTGCAATTTTAAGGCGAATATACAGCAGGAAACTGGCATTTATAAAATGAATCTAACTTTCAAAAGAAGCAGTTTAATACTCAGGTCTTCTCATATTGTAGCTAAGTAAATATTGACATTGGCATTGTATTCTATGAGTATATAAGTTTTTTTTTTTTTTTTGAGATGGAATCTTGCTCTGTTGCCCAGGCTGGAGTGCAGTGGCGTGATCTCGGCTCACTGCAACCTCCACCTCCCGGATTCAAGCGATTCTCTTGCCCCAACCCCTGAATAGCTGGGATTACAGGAGTGCCCCACCACGCCAGGCTAATTTTTGTATTTTTAGTAGAGACGGGGTTTCACCATGTTGGTCAGACTGGTCTCGAACTCCTGACCTCGTGATCCTCCCACCTTGGCCTCCCAAAGTGCTAGGATTACAGGCGTGAGCCACCGTGCCCGGCCAAGTATATAAGTTTTATACTTTTAGAGTTAGTCTCTGGAATCTAATAGGCCATATATTTTTCGCTTTAAAACTCTTCTATAATCTTCTTTTAGATGAACATTTTGTACTTTTACCTCAAAGAAATGTCTTTGATATTGACAGGGAACTAAATCTATCTTTTAAATTTTATTTTCATTTAAAATAAATAGTTTGTTTTTATTTATCAGTTAATAAAATTTAGGACAAAATAGCACCTGGTTAAATTATAATTTAACCATATCTAAGCAAAGTAGAAAAGAAAAAATTTGTTGTTTGTGGTAATCATTTCACAATGTGTACATGTATCAAAACACCATGTTGTAAAAGTACATATATTTGGTATTTGTCAGTTGTACTTTAATGAAACTGGAGAAAAAAACCCAACTTATCTTTATTGTTTTAAAGTAAAATATTTTAGTAAGAGGATGTTTTATAATCTCATTATTCAAGAGTATATGTAATGTCTCTACTTCTTCAACCAGATATGCTCATTAAACTTTGGAGATAGGGCCAGGCACGGTTGCTCATGCCTGTAATCCCAACACTTAGGGAGGATGAGGTGGGCGGATCACCTGAGGTCAGGAGTTCGAGACCAGCCTGGCCAACATGGTGAAACCCAGTCTCTACTAAAAATACAAAAACTAGCTGGGTGTGGTGGTGGGTGCCTGTAATCCCCGTTTCTCAGGAGGCTGAGGCAGGAGAATCGCTTGAACCTGGGAGGCAGAGGTTGCAGTGAGCCGAGATCATGCCATTGCATTCCAGCTTGGGCAACAAAAGTGAAACTCCTTCTCAAAAAAGAAAAGAAAAGCAAACTTTGGAGGTAAAGTGTGTATTTCAAAAGAAAATCAGTCTTTTATTATGGATATTTTCTAACGTATACAAAGTAGAATATTATAATGAATCTCCTTGTGTTCATTACTTACCTTTAGCAGTTAACCAGATTTGCCAACCGTATCAACCTCTCCTCAAAACTTTTTTTCCTGGAGCATTTTAAAGAATATTTTAAAGCATATGTCACATGTCATTTCACCCACAATTTCTTTCCTATTTACTTGAAACTGAAAAGGACTTTTAATTTTCTTAAACATAATCACTATGCCATTAACATAGTTAACAAAATTAACTGTAATTCTTTAAGATCATCTGATATCCAGTTCATGTTCAGTTTTCTCCAGTCCAGTTTTCTGCAGTGGTGTCAAGGACTTTTTTTCCCTTAAGTTTGTTAGGATCTAAACAAAGATCACACATTGCATTTGTGATATCTTTTAAGTCACTTTTATTCCTTAACTGTATCTTCCCTCCTTTTTTTTTTTTTAATCATATCATTAATTTGTTGGAGAAACTGGGTCATTTTTCCTATTGGATGTATCACACATTCTGGATTTAGCTGATTGTTTCCTTGGGGTATCATTTAACTTGTTATTTTTCTCTTCTTGTAAAGTGGTAGTTAGGTGTAAAGTCTTGATTTAGGTTTAGTTTTCAGGAAAGAATACTTTGGGGTACTGAGTACTTCCTGTAACATTCCAGCATGAGATTAATGACTGGAAGTCTCACTTTAGATGATGCCAATTTAAGTACTATAAAGTTCCTCATCAACTTTTAGGTAATAGTTGAATATCCACGTTTAAGTTGTCTAGGTAAAGTATTTCATTAGGGGTTGCAAAATTGTGATTTTTTTTTTTTTTTTTTTTTTTTTTTCCCCTGTTTTTTTTTCCTGGGATTTTTTAAGTCTTTTTAATATGGCCTTTTTAATCTTTTTTTTTTTTTTTTTTTGAGATGGATTTTTGCTCTTGTCACCTAGGCTGGAGTGCAATGGTGTGATCTCAGTTCACTGCAACCTCTGCCTCCCAGGTTCAAGCAATTCTCCTGCCTCAGCCTTCTGAGTAGCTGGGATTATAGGCACCTGCCACCATGCCCAGCTAATTTTTGTATTTTTAGTAGAGACTGGGTTTCACCATGTTGGCCAGGCTGGTCTTGAACTCCTGACTTCAAGCGATCCACCTACCTTGGCTTCCCAAAGTGCTGGGATTATAGATGTGAGCCACTGTGACTGGCCAGAGCCATTGTTTCTTTTAGTGTAAAATGGCGTGGACCACCGTTTACATCCTAGAGTTGCATTTTCCTCCTGGATTGTCATTTTTTTCTATGCCTTTTTAGTGGATATAACTAGGAATTTTCTTAGGATATAAAAAATTGTGAGTTTATATTCACGATACACTAAAAACAAACAAACAGAAAACACCAGTCTCCCTTGGGAAACGTCCATAACGTTGAAATTTGTCAGTTTCCTTTTGGTGCTCCCATGGTATCCTGAACCCCTCTCTTGTTACTTGGCACATTATGCTTATTGTCTTCATATATGTCTCCTCTATTAGATGTTAAGCTCCCCAAGGGCAGGATAACTTCCCTTATTTCTCTCTTTTTTTTCTTTATGAAATAGGGTCTTGCTGTGTTGCCCAGGCTGGAGTGCAGTGCCTTGATCATGGCTCACTGCAGCCTCAACCTTTGTGAACTCAAGGGATCCTCCTGCTTCAGCCTCCCAAGTAGCTGGGACTGCAGGCGCATGCCACCACGCCTGGCTAATTTTTCTATTTTGTTGCAGAGACAGAGTTTTGCCATGTTGCCCAGGCTGGTCTTGAAATTCTGGGCTCAAGCAATCTGCCTGTCTTGGTCTCCCCAAGTGCTGGGATTATTGGCGTGAGCCACCACGCCTGGCCCTGCCTTATTTTTCTTTAGCTCCTAGTATAGGCACTGTTTCATAGTAGGTTTCAATGAATGTTAAACCAAACTTATTTTAGCAGGTTGTTGCTGTTTTCTTTGGTGATATCCTTTTGTATGCAAGGTAAATACAGTATTCAGAAATGAATCTAAAATATTTTTGTAATCCCTTTGACTTTTTCTTTCCAAGTGAACTTCTGAAGAGTTAAAAATCGTGTAGTGACTTTATTTTGGAGATGCGTAATAAGGTTTAAGATCATCTCAAAGTTGTCTGTGTAACTTTTCCTCTGCAGTATGTTTTACCCAGTACAACAAACCATTCTTCAGCACCTTTGCAAAAACATCTATGTTTGTTTTGTACCTTTTGGGCTTTATTATTTGGAAGCCATGGAGACAACAGTGTACAAGAGGACTTCGCGGAAAGCATGCTGCTTTTGTAAGTTTTTAATTTTAAGTGTCTGTTGGGAAGGGGGTATACGTATATTTTTTCAAAGTTTAAAGATGTATTAGTTTCTTTAAGGAGAGTCATATTTTAAGTTGTTCAGTTAAGTGAGTGAAGATAATATAAGGAAACCTGCTTTTGTCCAGAATTTTAAATTTATTCTTCTAATCAAGTAGTATCAGAATATTTTGTGAGAACTCTTACTCCATGACGTTTCCTGAGTTGTTAAAAATTGTTGAGTTAGTCCAAATCAATTAATGTGGCGATGAAGATGAAAGTAAGGAATAAGCAGAATGTCAAGAGTCTTTGCAGATTGGATGAGTATCCTCTAATTGTTAGGAGGATTCTGGAAACAAAAAAATTCAAAGTTTTATGTATTAAAATGAAAATCTCATATTTCCAGACATATTTTAGATGTTTGGCTAATCAAACTATATTCTTTGATTGATGTAATATAACATGCTCATTCATAGTGTTGAAAGAAATATGAGTTTATATAATGATATATCTTTTTTATAGAAGTAGAAATTTTGAATTATTGAGAATGAAGAAT
>NW_016816274.1:624844-654522 GCF_001698545.2 Rhinopithecus bieti
TGCTCATTCATAGTGTTGAAAGAAATATGAGTTTATATAATGATATATCTTTTTTATAGAAGTAGAAATTTTGAATTATTGAGAATGAAGAATTATAAAACTGTTTCTTATATTAATCCTTTTAAAAAATTCTTTATTATGTTAAAATATATATAATGTGAAATATACCATTTTAACTATTTTTAAATGTATACTAGTGGCATGAAGTGCATTCTCTTTCTGTACAACTATCAGCTCCAGAATTTTTTTTTTTTTTTTTTGAGACGGAGTCTTGCTCTGCCGCCCAGGCTGGAGTGCAGTGGCCGGCTCTCAGCTCACTGCAAGCTCCGCCTCCCGGGTTCACGCCATTCTCCTGTCTCAGCCTCCCGATTAGCTGGGACTATAGGCGCCCGCCTCGTCGCCCGGCTAGTTTTTTGTATTTTTTAGTAGAGACGGGGTTTCACCGTATTAGCCAGGATGGTCTCGATCTCCTGACCTCGTGATCTGCCCGTCTCGGCCTCCCAAAGTGCTGGGATTACAGGCTTGAGCCACCGCGCCCGGCCTAGCTCCAGAATTTTTTATCATCCTAGACAGAAAGTCTGTACACAGACCTAAAAATAACCCCTATTCATTCTTCCCTCCAAACCCTAGTAACCACTATATTATTTTCTGTCTCTATTAATCTTTTTCTTTCATGTATATTATTTTTTGTGGGTTAAAATAGTATTGTTTGTTTCTTGTCTTATCTAATAAGTACATTCTTTTTAAAATTACTGATTTATATTTAGAGACACGGTCTCACTTTGTTGCCCAGGCTGGAGTGCAGTGGTTTAATCATAGTTTGCTATAACCTTGAACTCCTGGGCTCAAGCAATCCACTTGCCTCAGTCTCTCAAGTAGCTGAGTACATAGCCACACAATACCACACCCCACTAATTTTTGTATTTTTTGTAGAGACAGTGTCTCACTATGTTGCTCAGGCTGGTCTCAAAGTCTGGCCTCAGGTAGTCCACTGTCTTGGCCTCCCAAAGTGCTGGGGTTACAGGCCTGAGCCACTGCACCCTGCCATCAGGGGCTTTCAATAATTGTATTTTAAAGCTGGGCTTGGTGGCTCATGCCTGTAATCCCAGCACATTGGAAGGCCAAGGCCAAGGATAAGCTCATGCCTCTTATCCCAGCACTTTTGGAGGCTGAGGTGGGCGAATCATGAGGTCAGGAGATCAAGACCATCCTGGCCAACGTGATGAAACCCCATCTCTACTAAAATAAAAAAATTAACTGGGCATGGTGGCGTGCTCCTGTAGTCCCAGCTACTCAGGAGGCTGAGGCAGGAGAATTACTTGGACTCGGGAGTCAGAGGTTGCAGTGAGCTGAGATCATGCCACTGCATTCCAGCCTGGTGACAGAGTGAAACTCCATCTCTAAATAAATAAATAAAGAAATAACATTAAAATTTTTTTTTAATTTAGGTGAAGCCTGCAAATGTATACTCATGTGCATACACAAATTTAACTTACCAAAATATAAGTACGTATTTCTTTACTTCGCAAAAGTAATACATATACATTGTAGAAATTATATATACATCATAATATCACATGTAGGATAAATTGTATGTGTATTAGCGTAGGTATGTTGTTGAAAATTTAGAAAATACAGAGAAACAAAAGAAGAAAATAAATTCTACCATTCAAGGAATAACCACTGATAATATTTTGACATATATCCTACCATTCTTTTCATGTGTGTATTTTTTATTTTAACAAAATGGAATTGGGCCTGGTGCGGTGGCTCATGCCTATTGTTCCAGCACTTGAGGAAGCTGAGATGGGTGGATCACTTGAGGCCAGGAGTTTGAGAGTGGCCTGGCTAACATGGTGAAACTCTGTCTCTACTAAAATACAAAAAATTAGCCAGTAATGGCAGTGCATTCCTATAATCCCAGCTAGTTGGGAGGCTGAGGCACGAGAATTGCTTGAAGTTGGGAGGTGAAGGTTACAGCGAGCGGAGATTGAGCCACTGCACTCCTGTCTGGGTGCCAGAGTGAGACTGTCTCAAAAAAAATAAAACGAAAATGGAATTGTTTCTTTTAAGGTTTATCCATGTTGTAGTGTTTCTGTACTTCATTCATTTTTTGTTGTTGTTGTTGAGACAGAGTCTCACACTCTTGCCCAGGCTGGAGTGCAGTGGCGTGATCTCGGCTCACTGCAACCTCTGCCTCCTGGGTTCAAGTGATTCTCATGCCTCAGCCTCCTGAGTAGCTGGGATTACACGCGCCCACCACCATGCCCAGCTAATTTTGTATTTGTAGTAGAGACGGGGTTTCACCATGTTGGTCAGGCTGGTCTTGAACTCCTGACCTCAAGCAATCCACCCACCTCGGCCACCCAGAGTGCTGGGACTACAGGCGTGAGCCACTGCACCCGGCCAAGTAATGTCATTTTAAAGCTTTTAATTCTTATTGCTAAATTACCATCTGTAATGGTTGCATTAATTCTTATCTCTGTTAGCAGTATATAATTAAACCCTTGTTAAACATTCATTAAATCTCATGATTGAACCCTTACCAACATCACAACATTTGGCAACTTGACAGGTGAACAATGATGATAGCTTGTTTAATGTGCATGTTTTGGTTACTTTCTCATATATTTTTTGGAAAGTAGAACTCTTGTGTTTGTTGTCTGCGTCTTATTTTCTACAATGACTCCCTTTTGTTATTGATTTTTTAGGGTTCTTTTACAGCATGGGGCTGTAGTGCTTGAATCTTGTTCTATCACTTGCCAACTTTTGACCTTGGGCAAGTTTTTTAACCTCTTCAGACTTTCAGCAGAGATAATAATAGACTAGCTATGGATATGAAATGAAATCATACTTATATAGCATTAGCACAGTGATTCTCAAAGTGTGGTCCAAACCTTGAAATTCATTCAGGGTTTTTTTTTTTTTTCTTTTGAGACGGAATCTTGCTCTGTGGCCCAGATTGGAGTGCAGTGGCGTGACCTCAGCTCACTGCAACCTCCGTGTCCTGGTTCAAGCGATTCCCCTGCCTCAGCCTCTTGAGTAGTTGGGATTACAGGCACACGCCACTGTGCCCAGCTAATTTTGCATTTTTTAATAGAGATGGGGTTTCACCATGTTGGCCAAGCTGGTCTCAAACTCCTAACCTCAAGTGATTCACCCACCTCAGCCTCCCATAGAGCTGGGATTATAGGTGTGAGCCACCACGCTTGGCCTCATTCGGAGGTTTTGAGGTCAAAACTAATTTCATCATAATACTGAGATACTGAGATGTTTCTTCCCTTTTTCTTTTTTTTTTTTTTTTTCGAGATGTAGTCTTGCCGCCCAGGCTGGAGTACAGTGGCATGATCTTGGCTCACTACAACCTCCACTTTCAGAGTTGAAGTGATTCTCCTGTCTCAGCCTCCTGAGTTGCTGAGGCTAATAACCAACACCCTTAGCTAATTTTTTTGTATTTTTAGTAGAGACAGAGTTTCACCATGTTGGTCAGGCTAGTCTTGAACTCCTGACCTCAGATGATCCACCAGCCTTGGCCTGTTACTTGCCTTTTTAACTAACCCATCCCTCCTTTCCCTACTTATCTGAAATATTATAATAGTGTTGTGAAAAGGGCATAAGCTTTGGTTTTAGACTAACTTGGGTTTTAATCCTGACTGTCAGGATTAAAAATCTCTCAGCCTCAAAGTTTTCATCCATAAAATGAAGATAATACCTACCTCGCAATGGTGAATATGTGGCATGAGCTGCTATTATTGTTAGTAACAGTTATACTCTTATAGGTTGATTCTGGATTTTTGCTTCTATTTATTTGAGTCATGTCTGACTAGTCCTACAGTGTAATATAAATTGAATTGGATTTTATACCTTGTTATCTGTATTTAGTTTGCAGATGCTGAAGGTTACTTTGCTGCTTGCACAACAGATACAACTATGAACAGTTCTTTGGTAAGTGCTTCTTTTTTTGTCAGGAATGGAGAGGTGGGGTTGAGCCATGGTAGGAAAAACTGAAACAGTTTTGATGTTAGCAAATCTATGTTATAACATAGATATGGCTCAATATTGGGTGCCTATCATGAGGATTGTAATTTGGTACTTTTTTTCTCCTTAGGGATACCTGGGGCCTAGAGGTAAGCAATTTAGCTACCTCTGAAGAGAGAGGGGAAGGGGAAACTGGTTCAGGAGTGAAAAGAATAAAGGACAATCGTTTGTTACTAACCAACTTTTTTACTTCATGCACGTTATTGTTATCATTTAGAAACAAATATTTTTGACACTGAGACTATATAGGCAAATTATTTGTTTGTGTATTCCACAAATTTTTTACAGTGACAAATATGTGTTAAACACTTGTTCTAGGCTCTGAAGATACAGCTTTGTTCTAGTGTGTGAGTGTGTGCGTATTTGCGAGGGGACAGGTAATAAGCAAGTAAAGTAATTGACATAGTCACTTATTTTAAGCATTTATAATCTAGTTGGAGAGGTAGTATATAAAAATCTGGTTTTTTTTAGATGATCACTTAGGCACTTCTTCTTTTATTTTTTATTTTTAGAGACAGGGTCTTGCTCTGTTGCCTGGGATGGAGTACAGTGGCAGTGTTATGGCTCCTTGTAACTTTGAACTGCTGGGCTTAAACGATCCCCTTGTCTCAGCCTCCTAAATAGAAGCATACTCCACCACTAGCTTTTGATTTTTATTTTTTAGAAACATGGTCTTGCTGTGTTGCTCAGGGTGGCATCTCTGTAAAATGTATTTTTAATGATACTTGTTTTCTTTCCAAACATGGCATTTTATCTGAGAAAAATTGTAATTACTCTAAAATTTAATACCAATTTGTGAAGCACTAGCTTGGTGACCTGACTCCCAGAACAGTTTTCTTGTTTGCCTCTCTGTTTGTTAGAGCTACAGTGGCATGCAGAGTAGGTTAATAGGTACTGTGAAGAATTTTTTTTTCCTGGGATTTTAAGCATCAGTAACATAATTTAATATCATTTGTCTCTATCAGTACAGAAGACAGAGTTGAGAGGACAGCCTGCTCTTCTGACTACTCTTGTACTAATTCTTGCTATTATCTGTAAGATGGATATGTCAAATTGCTCTAGGCCAGATGCTATAGTGAAAACTTCAGTATAACAAAGAGATTATGTCTATTTCCAAACCTACTGTCACTTCATTTACTGAATATATACATTTTTTAATTGGTAGAGCTCTATACCAGGAGTTAAAAGAGACATCAAAGAAGTAAAAAAAGTTCTGTTAATTTTAAAGAATTAGCCTAGTTGGAGATTTGTACCTTAAATATAGATCATCTGAAGAACATTTGCAAAAACAGTTGAGGAATTTATAACTACCTGAAAATATGGACCTTTGGAGCATGGTTAGACAAACCTGGCTTTAATTCTTTTGTCTACTACCTGATTACTTTGTATCTCAGCTTTATTCTCTAAAATTATTAATATTATTATTATTTTGAGATGGAGTCTCGCTCTGTCACCCAGGCTGGAGTGCAGTGGCAGAATCTCAGCTCACTGCAATCTCCGCCTCCTGGTTTCAAGCGATTCTCCTGCCTCCACCTCATGAGTAGCTGGGATTACAGGCAGGCACACATCACCACGCTCAGCTAATTTTTGTATTTTAGTAGAGATGGGGTTTCACCATGTTGGCCAGGCTGCTCTCAAACTCCTGACATCAAGTGATCTGCCCGCCTCAGCCTCCCGAAGTTCTGGGATTACAGGCATGAACCACTGCACCGGCCATATTCTATAAAATTATTGTGAGGACTAATGAGAAATATATGTTTAACTGCTCTAGAGTTGGTACTCAATAGATAGTAAGAACTGGTACCTAGTAGCTATTTTGTGTAAAGGTCTTCAAGAATTTTAGTTAATATAAGAGGAGACAATTTAGTAAATATAAATACATACTATATACCTGGTTATCAGTTTGTTATCTGCCTTCCCTGTTAGACTGCATGATCACTGAGGAAGAGACTGCTTTTATTCACCCTTATATCCCCAGGATGTAGAACAGCATCTGACCTAGTAGGAGGTCAATAAGCATTTGTTAAATGAATGAAAAGGAATGAAAGATAATCTGTTAGCTGAGATAGAATCTGTTAGCTAAGAAAGAGATATGTTTTTATGACATTTAAATATTAGATATCATAATATGCCAATGCTGTTATATTACATTTCTAAACTGTAAACTGGATTCTTTTCTGTCATTGTACCTGTATGGATCTGTTGAGTTTCCTTTTTTAAGTCTTGAAAATTGCTGTTTAAACTTGGTGGTGAACAACCATGTTTTAGATGGTATTTATGTCTACGTACCATCCTTTTAAATTTTAACCAGTATATTAGCTTTTATATTTGTTGTTTATATTCTTTTCTGTTATATTCCAGAGTGAACCTCTGTATGTTCCTGTGAAATTCCATGATCTTCCAAGTGAAAAACCTGAGAGCACAAACATTGATACTGAAAAAAGTAAGCAAAACTTAGAAATGGGTAGGAAGTTTAGCTTTATTCAAGCCACTTCAGAACTTAGTGATGATGTGGGTTGACTGAAACACCTAGCAATTCTGCTCCATGTGGTGTTATCTCAGCCTAAAGTCTTCTAGAAGTTTGACTGGATTGTGAATCTAATATAGTATAATCATTTTTGTATTATTTCAACTGGAAATAATTTCCAAATACCAGAGATCTCTATGGTTTCATCATATATACGTATACACACATATACACACACGCATCACACGCATATATATATATATATATACTTTTTTAAACAAATAATATCCTCTTAAATATGCCCTCAAAGAGCCTAATAGCAAATTATGAGTTTTGCTGCTTCTGTGAATTTAGTAAAGAATGCCACCTTTAACATAAGGTGCAGTATTTATCCTTAATTTCCCTTGCGAGGAATAGACCTATAGAGAATTGTTCTGCGTGCTTGCCCAGGAAACGAATTCTCATAAATAGGTTATGCATGAGGAAAAATCCAAATAAAGTTTTACTAGAAATACTAAAATAGTAATCAACTAAAATCCTGAAATAGGCAGTTGTGTATATACAGTACACAATTGTAGAAACCTTGTTCGAATATTGGTCTCATTTTAAACCTTTTACAACATTTTTGCAGATGAAAACATTTTTCCTTTTAACTCTTTTAAGTGAACAAAGTTGTCTCAGGTAATGATATACCTCTGGTTTACTTTGACTGTCTTACTCTGATCATAGATGAACTTATACATTTATCAGTAAATTAAAACTTGTGACTTTTGTTGGAGAGGAATTATTTAATTTTTTCGTATTATGCTTTTCCTTTTAAGCCCCCAAAAAGTCTCGTGTGAGGTTCAGTAATATCATGGAGATTCGACAGCTTCCGTCAAGCCATGCATTGGAAGCAAAGTTGTCTCGAATGTCATATCCTGTGAAAGAACAAGAATCCATACTGAAAACTGTGGGGAAACTTACTGCAACTCAAGTAGCAAAAATTAGCTTTTTTTTTTGCTTTGTGGTAGGTCTTTTTATGATATGTTTGCATATGGTATTTGAAACTTGAATTTTAAGACAGTATATATACCAACAATATAGGATGGAAGTGTGAGACAGGTTGTTTAATCATGACTTTAAACTCTGCTGTTTGAGACCTGTAGGAAGTTAGGGTATCAAAATTAGTAAATGCTTGATATACCTCAAGGAGTTGGCATTCAATAAGTCCTATAACACTTCAGCTATTTATATATATGCACGAACTTTTGAACATACACAGTTTGGGAAGTTCTTCAGAATTTAGCATTGCCTCATGGTCAAAATTGTGAATAGAGTTATTTTCCACTGTGATATATGTATATACAAAGGTTAGTAAATATCCAGATAAGAGTTTACTGTATGCATTGATTTTTTTCAAATAAGTGTTTTGCAGTTTTATATTCATATAAATGAGGTTAAATATTATTTTGTCAAGTACTCGGTATATTTCTACAGAATTTCTGGTTGTATTATTTACAGTTTCTTACTTTTTTAAGATAGAAACTGAAAAATGTGCTTAACATTTCACATAGAATAATGATGGAGTAAACAAAGTATTGTTATTTTGTGCTAAGTTGGGATTAGAAACTTGTCTGAGTTAGTGAGAACTCCAACATGTAGAATTTAAAAAATGAATTTCTGTGCTATTTTATGTATACATCATTGGAAGTAGCCTGATCCAAGGTTTTTAAATATGAGCCTTTAAGATTCAAATTTATACCGAGCATCTTAAAACCCTAAATAATGAAATGCTAATATCAATGTTATTAGCCTGATTATAAAATTTTTTTAACGTCATGATTTTGCCTTTCATACTCATTAAATAGCCCATTTTTCTCCATTCCCTGGCTCTACTAATAACAGTATTCTTTATAGCAGATTTAAAGATATGTACAGATAATAGCCTTTTAAGAATTAATTTTGAAATTATAATAAAGTATACATAAAATACACCATTTTGATCATTTTTTCTTTTTTTTAAACGGAGTTTTGCTCTTGTTGCCCAGGCTGGGATGCAATGGCGCTATCTCGGCTCACTACAACCTCTGCCTCCTGGGTTCAAGCAATTCTCCTGCCTCAGCCCCCTGAGTAGCTGGGATTACAGGCATGTGCCACTACAGCCAGCTAATTTTGTGTTTTTAGTAGAGACGGGGTTTCTCCATGTTGGTCAGGCTGGTCTCGCACTCCCGACCTCAGGTGATCCCCCCTGCCTCAGCCTCCCGAAGTGTTGGGATTACAGGCATAAGCCACCACTCCCGGCCCTGATCATTTTTAAGTGTACAGTTAGTGGCATAAAGTACATTCACATTGTTGTGCAACCATCACCCCATCCATCCACAGAATTTTTATCTTATAAAACTGAGACTATCCGTTAAACAATAACTCTTCTTTCCCACCACCCCCAGCCCCTGGCAACCACTATTCTGTTTCTATTTCTGTTTCTATGGATTTGACTACTCATTAGTACCTCATGTTGAGTGGAATCATGCAGCATTTGTCTTTCTGAGACTGGTTTATTTCACTTAGCATAATGTCCTCCGGGTTCATCCAGGTTGTAACGTGTGTCAGAATTTCCTTTCTTTTGAAGGCAGAATAATATTTCATTGTACAGATACACCGTCTTTTGTTTATTCATTATTCTGTCAATAGATGCTTGGGTCACTTTGACCATAAATTGTCTTTGAAAAATAGCAAAATACATTGTGAAAGCAGAAAACTAACAGATAGTTTCAGTTTTATAAGATGAAAAAATCTGGCCAGGCGCGGTGGCTCACGGCCGTAATCCCAGCACTTTGGAAGGCTGAGGTGGGTGAATCACGAGGTGAAGAGATCAAGACCATCCTGGCCAACATGGTGAAAACCCGTCTCTACTAGAAATACAAAAATTAGCTGGGCGTGGTGGTACGCGCCTGTAGTCTCAGCTAGTCAGGAGGCTGAGGCAGGAGAATCGCTTGAACACAGGAGGCAGAGGTTGCAGTGAGCCGAGATTGCGCCATGCACTCCAGCCTGGGTGACTGAGCGAGACTCTGTCTCAAAAAAAAGAGAAAAAAATCCTGTGGATGGATGGGGTGATGGTTGCACAACAATGTGAATGCACTTTATGCCACTAACTGTACACTTAAACATGATCCAAATGGCCTATTTTATGTATATTATAATTTCAAAAAATAATTTTTAAAAACGCTGTTATCTGCACATACCTTTAAATCTGCTATAAAGACTAATGTTGTTACATAACAATTTACATAATACATTTCTCTCAGAGTTTTAAGTTAGGAAAAGTTTGCTTTTCCAAGGAAGGGAGATAGTTCCTTTTAACAGACAATAAGCTATGTAACTCAGGTTTTCCTATTGCCTCCCTGCCTTTTTGCCTACGGATGAGTTGTATGCTCGCCTGAAGTAGCTTTCTTCCTTTAAACTGAAGTTTCTGATATAATCATCACATTCCACAGCCAGCTCCCACTCCATTACCAATTTAATCTGGCTCTGATCTTTTTACTCTTTTTTTAATTTTCACCATATACAATTGGTCCTTGAACAACATGGGTCTGTGTTGCGCAGGTATGCTTACACACAGATTTTCATCTATCTCTGCCACACCTAAAACAGCAAGACCACTCCCTTCTCTTTCCCAGGCTTCTTACGCAACATGAAGATGACAAGGATGAAGACCTTTATGTGATGATTAATTTCTACTTAATGAGTAGTAAATATATTCTTTCTTATGATTTTCTTAATAGCATTTCTTTTCTCTAGCTTTCTTTATTATAAGCATATAGTATACACTACATATAACATACAAAATATCTGTTAATCATTACTTATGTTATTGGTAGGGTTTCCAGTCACCAGTAGTCTATCAGTAGCTACATTTTAGGGGAGTCAAAAGTTATAGCAGATTTTTTTTATTGCCTGAGGGTTGGTCCCCCAATCCCCATGTTGTTCAAGGGTCAACTATAGATGCTTTTATTACACATCTCCTTTGAAAACTGAGTAGCATATAATTAATACATTTTAGTCCTGCCTTACACTCATTTAAAACAAGCAGAGACCCCAACTAATAAAATAACATGAATATATGAGACTTTAAACTATTTTTATTACATATGTAAGTATCATACTGCAAATTCCAAAGATTTTCTTTTGATTTACCTAGCAGAATATTATTAATCAAGTTATCACTAAAATAAAGGCATTCCTTTGGGAAGTCAGAGGAATATAGTCCAGACATACAGTTTGTCCTCCAAATCCTTGAGTTCTGCCTCCTTGGATCCAACCAACTTCAGATCAAAAATAGTGAAGGTGAAAAAATAGAAGAACAGCAATACAACAATAAAAATAATAGAGATTAAAAAACAATAGCACAAAAACTGTTTACGTTGTTTTAGGTACAAGTAATCTAGAGATTATTTAAAGTATATGGGAGGATGTGTGTAGGTTGTATCCAAATGCCATTGCCATTTTATGTAAGGGACTTGAGCATCTTTGGATTTTGATACCTTTGGGGTTGGGGTCCTGGACCCAATCCCCTGCAGATACTGAGAGAAAACTTACCTTTTTAGAAATCTAGCTTAATAAAATGATAGGCTTTAGATAAGGTTAAGAGCAGTGCTGTTCAATAGAAATATAACATGAGCCTCAAATGCAGGCCACAAACATAGTTTTAAATTATCTAGTAGATGCATTTAAAAAAGGAAAAGGAAACAGATGTTATCAATTTCAATATTATATTTGTATTTAACCCACTATATGTAAAAATATTATTTCAACATGTTATTGATGTAAAAATTATTGATGAGATAGTTTGCATTTTTTTTTGTACTAAAATCTTCTAAACCCAGTATGCATTATACTTAAAGCACTTTTCAGTTCAGACCAGCCAATTTCAATTGCTCAGTAGCCATGAGTGGCTAGTGTCTAATGTACTGGACAGTGTAGATTAAAAGGAGTTAATGATTACTGTATTTACCAGTCTTCTTTGAATATCTTTTGTCTTACTAGGTTTTTTTTTTTTCTGTAAAATATAATTTAGGTGATACTGGCTTTATCAAGAATATCTCTTACTACATATCCAAAGTAAATGAAATCAGTGTCTCAAAGAGATGTCTGTCTGCACCTCAATGTTTATTTTACAGTATTCATCATAGACAAGATATGGGAACAACCTGAGTGTCTATCGATGGATGAATATATATAGTACATTTTCATGGCTGAACATAATGTAATATTATTCAGCTGTAAAAAGAAGGAAATCCTGCCATTTGCAACAACATGGACAAACCTGGAAGACATTATGCTAAATGAAATAAGCTAGGCATAGAATGTCAAATACTCACAAATATGATCTCACTTATGTATGTAGAATCTAAAATAGAAGCAAAGAGTAGAATGGTGGTTGCCAGAGAGTAGAATGGTAGGGAAATGGGGACGTGTTGGTCAAAGAGTACATAATTTCAATTATAAGATAAATAAGTTTTGGGAACTAATGTGTATGGAGACTTCAGATAACAGTACTATATTCTTGTAATTTGATAAGAGCAGATTCTTAAGTGTGTTCATCACATTTACACACAGAAAAATGGTAACTACTGGTGATGATGGATGTGCTAATTTGACTATAGTAATCAGTAGACAATGTTATGTATATATTAAATCATGTTATATACCTTGAACATACACAATTTTTGTCAAATATTAGTGTTTTATGACACTTTATAAATGAATTACTACTGATGAAATTATGAAATGTGTTAATTATTTGCTATAATTATTCATAAATTGTTGTCCTCAACTCTGAAATAATGAAGGCAGACGTTGTATGGACAATTTTTATTGGAGGATGGTTGAGATGGGTCTTTTTTTGTGATGAGGGTGCCGTGGAAACAATAGCCAGAGAATGGTGTTTGGTGAGAGGTAGAGAATGGAAAGGTTATTCTGGAAAGAGTTCACAGCTAGTGAAGGATTCTTATGATTCTTGAATGCTTCTTATCTAAGTGATCTGTTTTTATTTATTTACCTTGCATTAGCATAGACCAGTGAGGTTGTTTGGAAAACGAGGACAATATTTAAGTATAAAAATAGTAAGAGAAGTGGGTCAAGAAAGCTAATAATCACTCTGAGCCTTTTCTGTTCATGGAGAAAACCTTTGACAGATAAGATTAAGGGCTGAGTCTTCTTTTCTAGCATTTCATCTGCACGCAGATTGTGGCTTCTCTTGCCATATATGTTTGATATTGCCCATCAATTGTTACCTCTTTTTATCTAGATAGGCATGTGAAATTATCTAGGAAATCAAAGGATTGCAGATGGAATCAGAACCACATTGCCATAATTTCATTCTGGCTTTAGCCTTGAGTACAGTATAGACTGAATGAAGACTACGAGGCTCTCAGCCATCTGCTGCCTTCTGATAGCGCTCTACAATCATGTGTCTCTACGCTTCTTTGCCGTGTGAATACTAGTGTAATACTACTCAGCCACAAGCTCTGAGAGAGATAGAGAGATGTTCCTGTCTTAATAGAGATAAGTCATTTAGTGGGATAACTCTTCGAGTCAACCAGTGTAAGTAGCAGAGACACCAAAAACAATTAGTCTAGCCGTTAGTTTACTTTACTTGACCCAGCAATCCACCTCTTAGTATATGCTTTGGTGACACTCATGTACTTATGTACCAGGTGGCAGGCATGTACTAGAATTAAGATATTCATAGTTGCATTGTTTCAGATAGTAAAAAAGTGTTATCCACAAAAAATGGATGAATTATCAGTGAAAATTACTGAACTTTGGACACACACACATCCTGCCAGCCTTCATCAAAAAAAGTATTATTTCCCTTTTTTTTTTTTTTGAACTGGAGTCTCGCTCTGTTGCCCAGGCTGGAGTGCCGTGGTACGATCTCAGCTCACTGCAAGCTCCGCCTCCTGGGTTCACACATTCTCCTGCCTCAGCCTCCTGAGTAGCTGGGACTACAGGCGCCCGCCACCTCGCCTGGCTAATTTTTTGTATTTTTAGTAGAGAGGGGTTTCACCGTGTTAGCCAGGATGGTCTCGACCTCCTGACCTCGTGATCCGCCGGTCTCGGCCTCCCAAAGTGCTGGGATTACAGGCGTGACCCACCGCACCTGGCCAAAAGTATTATTTCTTATTCTCCATGCTAACCTAGATAAGTGGAAGAGAAGAAAGAATTTTTTTTTAAAAAGTCCTGATAGCTGGAAAGCTTCCTTCACTGTATCCAAAGTTATGAGAACTCTTTGGGTTGTGTCTCCAAACTGAGATTCAAAAAAGCAATCACAATTAACTAGTAAATTAACAATTTTCATAGGACATGTCTAAATTTCCAAATGCAACCTTTTATTTTTCAATCCAGCTAGCTGGCTAGGACCATCCATATCCACGCATATCATCTGGTTTCATAGATTTCTCATGATGCTGTATTCATCTGTACCTATTCTAATGTCGGAGAATTTTCCCAAATTTAAATAGATTTAGATAAACTTCACAGAGTATCAGCAGTTCTTAGATAAAGCAATTTCTTTTTTTTTTTTTTTTTTTTTTTTGAGACATGGTCTCTCTGTCACCTAGGCTGAAGTGCAGTGAGGTAGTCATGCCTCACTGCAGCCTCAACTTCCCAGGCTCAAGTAATCCTCCCACCTCAGTCTCCCGCGTAGCTGGGATTACAGGTGTGCACTACCACGCCTGGCTTATTTTTGTATCTGTTTTTGTAGAAATGGGGTTTCACTGTGTTGCCCAGGCTGGTCTTTCTGGGCTCAAGCAATCCACCCACCTCAGCCTCCCAAAATGCTGGGATTACAGGCATGAGCCACTACGCCCAGCCTAGATAAAACAAATTTTTAAATTGATTTGATACTTGATTTTACTCTCATTAAAAAAAAAAAAGAAAAACCTGAATGCTAATTGTTAACCAACTATTGTTAAATTTTAAGGGAAATTGGGTAGCAGGGTCTTAGGTCTGATTGTAAATGTTTGTCTTTTTTGGGAGCCTGTGAGTTTTTCAATACAAAGCAGCTTTTAAAACATCTTGTGAGAACAGTATTTGGGAGGAGAACAAAAGAGGGAATTCTGAATTGTAATGACAGACGTAAACATGTCTTTCATTAGGGTTCACTTTGGTTTTCTTTTCCTTTAGTGGTTTTTGGCAAATTTGTCATACCAAGAAGCACTTTCAGACACAGAAGTTGCTATAGTTAATATTTTATCTTCAACTTCTGGTAAGAAATTTGTCTTTAAAACTCTGCATTATAAATCAGTGTATATATTTCTGGTGTATATGTGTGCACATATACAGCATTTTTATCTTGTTATAGCTTCTTATATTAGTTCTAATATACATTAGTCCATTATAACTGCCTTTTAATCTGTATATAGTCAGGTGCCACATATGATGTTTCAGTCTACAACAGACTGTATATACAGTGGTGGTCCCATAAGATTATAATACTGTATTTTTACCATACCTCTTCTATGTTTAAATATGTTTGGATACACAAATACTTACCGCTGTGTTACAGTTGCCTAGAGTATTCAATACAGTAACATGCTATACAATTTGGTAGCCTACAAGCAATAGGCTATAGCATGTAGCCTAGCTGTGTAGTAGGCTATACCATTTAGGTTTGTGTAAGTATGCTCTGTGATGGTGGCACAAGGATGACATTGCCGAACCACACGCATTTTCTCTGTATTTATCCCTGTTGTTAAGCATGACTGTAGTTTCATGCCTTAGCCTGTGCTGTTTATGTTCCTTCAAATAATTTACAATTTTTTTATATAACAATATATTACAGTTTTATAGGCTGGCCTTTTGTATTGTAGTTGCCTTTCCCTTCATACATACTTTCCCGAGATCTTTTTCTAGCCCCTTTGGCTAAAATGTAATTGCTTATTTCAGAACTATAATTTGCCCTATGATAGGTGTTTTATTTTTAAGATTGAATCACTTTTCAAATCTGGAAGACAAAAGTATTTTGAAGCTATAAAATAACTTTAGGACACAAGCTTGATTATGATGAAGTCAACATGTTACTCTGAATAAGATTTAAGTTTCCTATTAGTTTAAAATAAATAGGACTGTACTTGATCTGTACTGCTGAAATAAACATGGTTTAGTTTGAAGGCTATTTTATGACTGTACTTGATCTGTACTGTTGAAATAAACATGGTTTAGTTTGGAGGCTATTTTATGCATGAACTTTAAACATTTCAGTCCAGTCATTACTTAACTGCAGTCATTTTCTTAGTTAAGAGTGACAAAAATAATTTGAAAGTTAGGTATATAATTTGCTTATTTAAACAATGAAGTTGTTAGTAAAAATGTTGACAGTATTTAAACTCATGTACCATTTTGAAATTCTTTTCTCTTGCTAGGACTTTTTACCTTAATCCTTGCTGCAGTATTTCCAAGTAACAGTGGAGATAGATTTACGCTTTCTAAACTATTAGCTGTAATTTTAAGGTAAGAATATACTGTGATAGCTAGTTTACTCTGCTTAAAAATACAATGTCACAATTTCTGATAGTGGCACCAGGGTAGTTTATATTGTAAGAGCAAAGAAAGATGTGAATACAAGAAGGCTTTAAATGGACATGATGCTACTCAGCCCTGTCACATCCAAATTTTAATGAAACACAGCTACTCTCATCTATTTGCAAATTGTCTATGGCCATTTTAGCACTACAGAGGCAGAGTTGAATTGCAACAATGTGGCCCACAAGCCTAAAATATTTACTATCTGTACCTTTAAAAAAAAGTGTTACTTAGAAATTTTTTGTGTAAGTGAGAATTATGTATTAAACATTGTTTAATACTTTGCTTTGAATTGACATTTTACTAAGAGATTCAATTTCTGAGGATATAAAAAGAATTTTACATAGCAACAATCTTGAAGGAAATCTAAGCAAAGAAATGTCATTTCATCAATTGAGAGACAAGAGTGTGGCCTCAAGCCAAACAACTTGGAATCCAATCCCATCTCCATCATTACTAGTTTTGAGATCTTGGGCAAGTTCCTTACATTTCTGTGCCAGTTTTCTCGTCTGTATATTGGGGATAATAATAGGATTTCTCTCATAGGATTATTATGAGGATTAAATGAGTAGAACTTCTAAAGTGCTTGGAACAATGTCTGATACACAACAGGAGGTGCTCCCTATATTTAGCCATTATCATAATCATCATCATCTAAATGGAAACAAAACCCCTGGTTTCTAAATATATTGTGGATACTCAATAAATAATAGCTGAATCTGAATATGAACAATGATTATTACAGAAAATTGTGATGATTTAATTGAAGGGTATGCATATTTAATGTAAGGACTACATTTAAGTTCTGATGACATCTTTCCATAAGGGAATACGTATTTTCTTTCATCTTCTCCCACTGCCACCCTGGTCTTTCTGATCAGGGTGAGAGAATTAGGCTTTTTTTTTTTTTTAATTGGCAATATCTCATCCACTTGAAAACATGTTACAATTTATAAGATTCATAGAAATAGAAAGACAATGTAAGTTCCCTGAGGACAGGAAGCACATCTGTCTTGGTCACTTCTGTAACCCAGTGCTTTGCTCATATTAGATGCCCAGAAAATAACAATTGAGTTTATGAATGACCTCTGATATCTCTACAACCTTAATTCAGTCTTATTTTTATCCACTAAAATCATGAGATTAGTGAAATTGTTTAAGCACATAAGGATAGTTTTACTGTTAATTTAGATTTTACCAATAAGCAAGAGTAAGTACTGTTACATTGCTGGATTTATATGGGTTTGATATATTTGTGTAATCCGAAAGAAAGATTGGAAAGGGATGACAAGTTGGTTAATTCATTCCTAATTGAAAGACAGTTGATAGCATAGCACTTAAGAGCACTGGACTGTGGAGTAAAACTGCCTGCGTTTCAGTCTCGGCTATGTGATCTTGGTCAAGTTAGCTTACCTCTTTGTGTATTAGTTTTCACATGTAAAATGGGAATGGCAGTAATAATACTTCCTTATAAAGCATAATATTGTATATTTTATGAAGATTAAATGAGTTAATATGAATATAACACTATATTATATTGATATTGTTAGATATTGTTATTGAAATTGCTAAATTATTTGCCAGTGTTACCCAAAGTTGAGATTAGTCTTGATCACTTATAAATAATTTTTATCTTTATGATTAGCCTTTTCACAATTGTTTAGCTCATCATTAATGACTGTTATTCTCATAGCATTGGAGGTGTTGTACTGGTAAACCTGTCAGGGTCTGAAAAATCTGCTGGAAGAGATACAATAGGTAAGTACTTGACTCTGCATTCTCTCTGTTAAGAGTATACAGGAAAGTTTTTTGTTAGAGTAAACAAGAAAGTCAAATGTGCATGTTCACACGCACACACGTACAAAGGGTAGGCACTAGCAGGATGTTTTTTTAAACTTTTCCTTTGGAAATAATGTTAAAAAATGCATAAATATTTTAGTGAATTCTCATAGCCTTCACCTAGATTTTTAAAATGTTAACAACTTACATAACTATTATACAGTTATAAAAATCAGGAATCAACATTGACTATAATACTGTTATCTACAAAGCCTTTTCAAATGTTGCCATTTTTTACACTAATGTTCTTTTTCCGATCTAGGATCATTTATTGCATTCAATTGTCATGTTTCCTTAGTTTCCTTTAAATGCAGAACTGTTTCTCAGTCTTCTTTTATGACCTTGACACTTTTGTAGGGTCCCACCTAGTTGGTTTGCTGAATGTTCCTCAATTTGTATTTGTCGGACGTTTTCTTTGGTTAAATTGAGGTTGTGCATTTTTGTTAAGAATATAATGGAAGTGATATTGTTTCCTGATCAGTGCATTCTACCAACAGGCATTGATATTGATTTGTCCTGTTGCTGGGAATGTTAATTTTAAGGTAGTTAAAATCAACCACCTTATTCTAGTGTAAAGTTACTAATTTTTCCCATTGTAAGTAATAAGCATCTTGTCGGGGATTCTTTGAGGCTATACAAATTTCCTGTTGCTGTCATATCACCCAGGAATATTGTCATTCACCTTGATTCTTGTCTGAAACAGTTACTGCTATGATGAACACTTAGTTTTTGATCCATTGCTTAGACTTAACAAAAACCAAAAATAAACAGAACCTAGCTGGGCTGAGCATGGTGACTCATGCCTGTTATCCCAGTGCTTTGGGAGGCCAAAGTTGGAGGATTGCTTGAGGCCAGGAGTTCAAGACCAGCCTGGGCAGCATAGTGAGACCTCATAATAAAAAATAAACCTATATTAATTATTTCTCTTTGGATACTTCTTTAGATATTTGAGGTTTATTGAATAGAACAATGCTTTCTAAATTATTCCTAACTACTACCCAGTGAGCTGTGCTTTGAACCTCCTCACCTCTTTCTCACCCAGAGAAGCTTTGTGTATACAAATACATAAAACAATATATGTATTTGGTATGTGCATGTGTATGCAATATTTTGTTGACAAAAGCTTTAAAAAAGTTTGAAAATAATAAAAGATTAATAAAACATTAATCTTTTGAATAATTGATTAAAGTATTAAATATGACCACTTGGCAGAACATTATTTAGCTGTTTTGAAAGGTTTAAATGTTTTTGAGAGAGAGTTAATGAAGAGAATCAGTATTTATTATTCATGTACTGTGAGAGCTGTATTATGTTAGCTATTTTGGAACATTAGTGTTTGTAGTTTTCAAGGAGTTCTTGATTTGGAACAATATGAGATTTATAAAATGAAGCTACTAGGGATTAAACTAATACCATGCTTGACAATAGTAAGTATTGTCTAAAACAGAAGACAGAACAGAAATGCAGCAGATTAGAAAGAGGATGCTTTGTGGAAGAAATGAAACTCTAACAGAGCCTTTAAGATGGGAGTGGTAGTGCAGTACATATTAAGAATGATATATGGGGGTAAGGAAGACAATACAAGTAACAGCTTAGTGATGGAAAGAAACATTTGTTAAGTTGGAAAATGCCAGGTGTCAAGATTGTTTATGTAGGGTAAATAAGAAACATGCATTTCCAAATTAAAACAAAGTGTTACTTTTAGTTGTATTATTATAATATGTATAGGTTTTGGTCAGATCATTGAGGTGAATGCTTTTGCATTTGTTTGTTAACACACTAAACTCCTTCCTGTACTCCTAAAAGACGTGGATGGGGTAGGCTATACCTTTTCATTATATATCTTTGTATCAATATAATGGTGATTTATCTAATTATATATCTTTTCACTTTTGTATATTCTTGCAATATTATCTGACACATTATTGGATTTTAAGTGTATATTGAATGAATTAATGAGTGGTTGCTTTAAATCATGTTGATTTTTACAGGTTCCATTTGGTCTCTTGCTGGAGCCATGCTCTATGCTGTCTATATTGTTATGATTAAGAGAAAAGTAGATAGAGAAGACAAGTTGGATATTCCAATGTTCTTTGGTAAGAATATGTTTAACTTGTGAGGCTATTTACTGTAAATGTCTAACACAGGGTTTTGCTTTTGTTTTTTTGGACAGAATAGGGAACGCTTTTTTTTTTTTTCTTCTATATGATTCTTTAAAACCATTTAAAGATTATGAAGGCCAATCCCAATGTTTACTTTATCCTGCATGGTTGTGTACCTATGAGGGAATGCCCATCTCCTTAGTGTGTGACAGAAACTCCTAACACCTTTTTTCAAATTGATGTCTTCAGACTGCAAGTCAGATATTTATCTCATTGACATGACAGAGTTATGCTCTTATAAGCATGTGAGAGTTTACCTGCTGCATTTTACATTTTGCCAGTTTTGAACGGTTAGCAAAGGATCGGGACGACTGCCCCCAAATTATATGTTTAACGCTCTCGCAGTCTATGTACTTATTTACATTAAAAATTGTGGGCCATTTAAAGGCTTTTCATTTGCATTTTATCTTTAAGACACAGATACTTTTATAACATAGATTCATTCTCAAATTACCCAATTATAGTTTTGGATATGGTTTATAAATTTTCCTTTGCCTAACGTCAGTTCAGGAAAGAACTTGCGATATCTGTAGGACTGCAGAAGAAGAACACATTGACAAGCTATCTTTAAAAAGATATCTGAATATAAATAGATAAAGAAGCTCAGTGATAAGAGTTCAAAGTGCAGCTTACAAGGAGTCAGGAGACCTGGAATCCAGCTGTTGTAACTTTATTTATCTCATAGACATCTGGAATATGAGGAAATTGGACTAGATGAATGGCCTCTAAACTGTGATTTAGGGAATAGATAGGCTCCTGGGATGGTTGGAAGGAAATAGAGTTGCATGCAGGGGTCTAGTTCTTGGACTCCTTTGCTGCTTCACCTGTGGAACAGCTCTACTTTGTTGAGCATTTTGCATTAGAATTTAATTTGTAGTAAAGATTTTTCTTATGGTTGGGCATGGTGGCTCACTGCTGTGATCCCAGCACTTTGAGAGGCTGAGGCAGGAGGATTGCTTGAAGCCAGGGATTTAAGATCAACCTGGTCAACATAGGGAGACCGCATTTCTATTTAATTTTTTTTAAAAGACTATTTTAAAACTAAAATAGTTTAAATACTTGTATCTGAAGACTAACAAAAATAAAATGTTTGAAAAGCCATGAGGCTGAGTGATTGCTTAAATTCTTTTTAAATACAGAATTCAAGAAATATAGCTTAATAGCCAGGTTTGGTTGCATGTGTCTGTAATCCCAGCTACTTGAGAGGCTGAGGCAGGAGAATCACTTGAGTCCAGGAGTTCAAGTCTGCAGTGAGTTTTGATTGTGTCTCTGCACCCTAGCCTGGGTGACAGAATAAGATGCTGTCTCTTAAAAAAGAAAAGATAATTTTAATGATATTTTATTTGGCAGTCAGAAAATTTTATTTGGAATGGAATAAAATGCTAGTTTTTTTTAGTGTTGTAGGTAGGTGGTTGGGTCAGTGGTACTTTTAAAAAATTTAAACGTTGACAACTTGCAAGAAAAATTGCTTAATTTACTCATATTAGGGAGAGTGCATATAGACTTGTAGCTTATGTTGGTCCTGTTCATATGTGATGTGATATGTAAAGCAATATTGATCTGCCCTGGGCTTTAGAATAGACAGGATTCGGAGAAGTCAGGATTGGGATATTGGGGGCTCTTCAGGCAAGGGAGTTTGAGCAGAGGCTTAACGGGGAGCAGTGAGTAGATCTGAATGATTGTGCTGGAACTTCGCTTTGTGTGTGGTGCCAGATTCTGGGCACTCTAGGGAATAGGTGGAGTCATTGGGACTTCTGTCTTTAGGTCAAAGTATGTTAATTTATGTGGGATTTCATAGACTCAGCATCTCAGGGACAGAAAATAGATTTAGTTCTTGGTAATGCCACATTTTGGTGTTTCATTAAAACAACTTTGTAATGTTATTTAAGCATTTTAGGTCATGTGTCCTGTATATGTGTTCTTTTGTTGTTTTTTTAATCAATAGATGTCTGAAGGTGGTGTATTAAGTCTGTTTTCCCACTGCTATAAAGAACTACCTGAGACTGGGTAATTTATAAACAAAAGAGGTTTAATTGACTCAGAGTTCTGCATGGCTGGGGAAGCCTCAGGAAACTTACAATCATGGCGTAAGGTGAAGGGGAAGCAAGGCATGTTTTACACACTGGCAAGGGAGAGAGAACTTGTGCAGGGGGAACTGCCAAACACATTAAAACCATCAAATCTTGTAAGAACTCACACTATGATGTGAACAGCATGGGGGAACCGCCCCCATGATCCAGTCACCTCCCACCAGGTCCCTCCCTGACACATGGGGATTACAATTTGAGATGAGATTTGGGTGGGGACACAGAGCCAAACCATAATAGTTGGGCTCCCTAAAACAGGATATGAGACGGGGAATTTGTGTAGGTGATTTATTGTGGGGAGTCCACTGAAGGAAAAACTTGGAGTGAAGGAAGCAAGATAAAGAAGGGGAAAGAACCATGTGGCACACAAGTATAACTGAGGTTTGGCCCAATTCATTGCAGGTGCTGGGGCGGGGAGCAGTGGGAGAGCAGCTAATATGTCTGGGCCTTGAGCCATGATGGCCGGCCTCATAACGCCTCCATCAGTTAGTCATGAGCTGCAGAAGATGGGGTGGGGTGGAGGGTGGGAACTTGCTGGGAAAGGCAGACTTATTTTCCCCTCCCTTCACAGAAGTGGGGTGGCTGTGAGTCTTTAGCATCAGATAGAGAGTGGGTGCTCCTGCCCTGTTAAGATTTAATTAGGCATCCTAATTACCGGTTTATTATTTAGGTGACATAGTAAGTATCAATTATATATCTACTGTAATTTAATTTTCTTTTAAGAAAGCTATATAGTTACCACATAAATCATATAGCAAATTTGTGACATAAACTACATAGAAAGTACAACAAAATTTATTATACAGTTGTAATCTTTTTTCTTTATAGTCTTTACTTTCACATGTATGTAGTCATATATAAACTTAATTTCTATAGTAATATTTGCTAACTTTTATTAAATGCTTACTATGTGCCAGATACTATGCTATATTTTATGTGTTTAATCTTCTCAGCAACCTAATTACATATTATTAAATATTATTTTATGTTTATAGATTGGAAAACTGGTATAAAGTTTTAAAAGAGGTATATAAGGTTTGCACTACTATTCAATGATAGAGCTGGGATTGGACCCAGGCAGTCAGACTGCCGAGCACACACTTAACCACTATGTGGGATGGCTTTCCTTAATAACTGATCAGTCTGTACTTTGCTCATATGTTGAATAATTCTTTGTGTGTACAAACTTTCTCACTAACTAGCTAGAGCTCTGGGAATGCAGGAACCAAGAGTTTTATCTCCTTTGGAACTTCTTCCATTACTGCTCGCATAGCACAAGTGTTTTGGACATAAATACTTGAATCAGAGAGCAAACCATCTAATTTCTTAAAATTAATTTAGGCTGAATACACAAACACATACATACCAGTTATTTCTTTTAAGTTCTAGGGCACTATATTGTCAGTTGCTAAGGCTAACAACCCTTCTTGTTGAGTTGTCCTAAGTGGTTTACTCCACAGTAGTTGCTCCCATACAGTGGGATAGTTGAACTGACCGATCACCAGTTGCTTCAGACAGTTTTCTTTTTATGGTTTTGAGCTATTCACAGGACTGACTTAAAAACAAACCAACAGAAGGTTTAGCTAATGAAATCTCCCAGAGTACTTTTGTGCAAAATCTAATTTTGATTTTAGAGTTAATAAGCTTGGAGAATAGAAATAAATCACAATTTTAACTTTTGTTTCTTTTATACGTGTTCAGGTTTTGTAGGTTTATTTAATCTGCTGCTCTTATGGCCAGGTTTCTTTTTACTTCATTATACTGGATTTGAGGACTTCGAGTTTCCCAATAAAGTAGTATTAATGTGCATTATCATTAATGGCCTTATTGGAACAGTACTCTCAGAGTTCCTGTGGTTGTGGTATGTACTGTTTATTCTCCAGTTATTAATTATCAGTTGATTAATTTTTGGATATTTTAAGCGTTTATATTTTGTCTGTTTGCTGGTGGCTCTTCCTGTGCACCCCATTCTGCAACACACATAAAACTGAATACTTTAACTCCACTAGAGCAAGGACTTTGTTTTTTAACTTCTGTGTGCACATTCCAGAGTAGTGCCTTGTCCACAGAAGGAGCTCAATAAATACTTGTTGAATGAAGGAATGAATATGAATGGTCTAAATCTGTAAAAATGTTTTAGAAAGTGAAGTATTATGCAAATGAAAGTAGTCATTATCTAATGGATATCCGAATGTATGAGTTATGTATGCCAAGTGTGAATGCATGAGTTCTAATTGAGAATCCAGGAGATGGTGCTTATTTAAGAGGCTTTGGAATATCTCTTTGCTTGTTCATAGTTGTTTTTGTTTTATTTATTTTCACGACCTTTCATATGGGTGAGCCAGATATGTAAACCTTAAACTCTGATTGATTTGAGATGTTAACATCCTTTGATATGCTATATATCCAATATATTGATATGCAATAATAAACTTAAAATAATTTGAAGACGGTATCATGTATGGAGTTTGAGAAACCTTTCAAATAACAGAGCTTTATACTTAGTCCTATTTTTATTTAATAGAAACTTAAATGAATAGAATGAATAAAACATAAATGAATAAAATGAATTTTATT
Source organism: Rhinopithecus bieti (assembly GCF_001698545.2). Taxonomy (NCBI): domain Eukaryota; kingdom Metazoa; phylum Chordata; class Mammalia; order Primates; family Cercopithecidae; genus Rhinopithecus; species Rhinopithecus bieti. The sequence goes on from NW_016816274.1 coordinate 649,582, forward strand.
ACATACCCATTGAAACTGTTAACTAGTTTTCCCTTGTGAAAGACTGCAACAGAAATGGACTTTTTTGTGGAGTCTTCCTTAATGCTCTGCCTATACTGCTGTGCCTCCCTGCCCAGTTAAGGAATATCTGTTTTCTTGGATCCCCCATATTCACTGTCTTTTGTGTAATACTTAAAAATTTACTTTGTATTGTAGTAATTTATGTTCTTATCTAAACTCCTTTGCTGATCTAAAATTCTTTAAAATCATGATCCATTTACTCATTAATTTTTTCATCTTTAATTATGTACATTTTAGATACTCTATTGTTTTAACCTGAACTATTAACAGATGGCAAAAGGCTTTAGCCATCAGCTAAATTGGATCCACCTTAAAAGCTGGATTAAGTCAAACAGGCTTTATAATTCTACCTTCCAGGTTTTTTATTATAGTACTCTGCGTGACAAATATCCAAGAACATATGCTATATTTGACCCCGAACGCTCTTCTCACAGAGCAGCTAAGTAGTGGGAACCACAAGTACTTAAATTCCCTTTACCTCATCAAAAAGGACTAATTGTTCAGCCTCTGTTCAGTACTTCTAGTGACACTTTATTGAGAGATAGCCCCTTTTATTGCAGGACAGCATTATTAATTCTGACATATACTGAGCTAGATTTTACTTGCCTATAACTTCCATGGATCTGCAGTCCTAACGATATACATTATGGTTTTGTCTTGGCTTATAATTCATTTTCTCCTTATAAACCCAAATTATCAGTCTTTATAAATGGCTCATCTGTCTCCATTGGGTATAATATTTTCTTTCAATTCAACAAAATTATATGCAGATAGATATTTCAAAATTTCATACCCACATTGATAACTCAAGGTGAAATTAAAGAATTTAACTTTTGGTTAGGACAATTGTTAGAAAAATGGAAAACAAGAAGATATTTTAAAGAATATTCAAGCCTTTCTTTTTTATGCCAAGCCAAATCAAAAGAATAACACACTATTTTAGTGTTCATGAAGGTGAGATATTTTTGCTTGGTGACAGAATCACATGTTGGCTTATCACTTCCTTAAAGTCTGTGTGTGAAGTATTGTCCTGCAACATTAATAATGCTGTTTTCTTTGTTATCTACATATCATCACAAAACTGTAATAACTTCAACAGTTTTTTAAAAAAATTAATGAAATATAAGCTATAAACCCAAAGTTGAATATCTGCAAACAAATATTGAAAATAGCATAAAATATTTTGAGGTTTTATACTTATATATTTGTATTTTAATATTTGAAGAAAACTTTGAGAATCATCTTAATGACTTTATTATATTTTATGTCTCAATCCATCCTAACCTCTTATCTTTGCTTCTGATCTCAGAAGCCTATATTATAAGAAAGTCTTTGTTCAGTGTTTTTCTTTGGTTGTTTAATTTTTTTAATATAGAAATGCCTATTTTCTTTTTTTTAGGGGCTGCTTTCTTACCTCATCATTGATAGGCACACTTGCACTAAGCCTTACAATACCTCTATCCATAATAGCTGACATGTGTATGCAAAAGGTAAGGAAACTATTATTCATAGATATTTTAGGTATGTTATTAAAACAAACCTAATGAAAGTTGAGATGTGATTAAATTATAAGGATACAAACATAAATAATACTTGATGCTTTCCCTCCCAAGGTGCTTTACTACATAGAAATATAAAAAGTACCAAAGAAATAGATAATTTCCATTTTTAGCTTTTCCATTTTTTCCCCTAAATTTCTAAGTTAAGGGCATCATCTTCAAATGTAGTTCTCCAGTTTTAGAGCTGATTCTGTTCCAGATGTTCTTTGGTAAGTCACATTTTATCATATAAGCATTTTAGTTTCTGCGATGAACCCTATCACAGGTTCCTTAACACTATGCTGATACTACTGAAGATATGAGCAGTACATGAATAATGTTGTTTGCAGTGAATGTTAGCCATCTCTCTCTGGACTCAACAGAGTGGGTGTCCCATCCCTCTTCTCTGAAGGCCTAGTATGGATGTGGGGATTCTTGTAATAATATTGGCAATGCTAACACCCAGAAAAGAGAATCTGGGATGTTTCTCCCAACAGCTTAGAAGGGAAGAGTTTATTCAGTGCTCCTAGGTGTAGCAGGAAGAACAGAGGTATGCTGTTGCCTACACTGAAAGATGGAGCATAGCCATTTATCACACAGTTCAGTAGATGTAGGCATTTAACTACAACTACTAAGTCACAGAAGTGTGTGTGTGTGTGTGTGTGTGTGTGTGTGTGTTTTAGTCTAATATAATTTGAAGAGGGAAATATTTCAAGGCCTAAATGTGTACAAGCAATAGTCAAATTTTAAAGCTATTTTCTTTAGGTCTTTGTGCAGTTTTTAAGATAAAAGTGGCCAGGCACCATGGCTCATGCCTGTAATCCCAGCAAGTGGGAGGCCGAGGCAGGCGGATCACTTGAGGTCAGGAGTTCGAGACCAGCCTGGCCAACATAGTGAAACCCCGACTCTACTAAAAATACAGATATTAGCTGGGTGTGGTGGTGTGCACCTGTAATTCCAGCTACTTGGGAGGCTGAGGCAGGAGAATCACTTGAACCTGGGAGATGGAGGTTGCAGTGAGCTGAGATCATGCCACTGCACTCCAGCTTGGGCAACAGAACAAGATTCCGTCTCAAAAAAAAAAAAGATAAAAGCGAAATATGCTTAGTGCTATATATCCTCTCTATTTATAAAACAATTCTTTACTGATATTTAACTTTGTTTTATGGTTCAGTAAATTCTTACTTATTTGTCATGGTTAAAGAACTGAGATTCTCTCCTTAATTGAGAATTATCTTACATAACTTGCATTTTCATGGAATGTGGATATTCTATATAACACTAACAGTACACATAATTACAAATCTTTCTTTTATAGATTTAAGTAATATCTAGGTCCTTCTTCATCTTCAGGTCATAATCCTGAATATGAACCAAAATGGTTGTGAAACTGGGAAAGTGCTACTTGTTAAAGGATTTTCGTAGGCTACTGTGTAAATCATCTTTATTGTACTGATATTTTAAAAACATAAGCTTTCGTAGATTGAAAAAAAATTGCAGGTTAATGTTCAGGAATTTTTAAGAGAATAGTCACAGGGGACCTAATTTTATTTAATGATTAGTCATTTAATAATTATCATTACAAATAATAATGGTTATAATTTGTTTAATAAAGTATTTTAGGATAAAGGCAAAACAGGGGAAAATGTATGTACAAGCAATTAATTATAAAAACATAACTAAACTTTAACTGCTGAGTTCTAGATATGAAGACAAGAAAAATATTTGGTTTTCTTGATTGTCTTCATATCTAGAACTGGGCAATCAGTTAAAGGAGTAGGCCGTGCGTTGGGGTTGGTATTGAGGTTAGGGAGATTCCATCTGGAAAAAGCAGCAGAGTGTGTCCAGAAGTGTGACAGAAACATGGTAAGAGAAATCTACTTTTATAGGGTTTTAGGTTCACTTAGCTAACTGTATTTATATATAGCTTCTGAAATGTTAGCATATTAACATTATTGTGCTTGAAACAAATTGGTTATTTAAGTCTATTTATAATTATTTTATATAATAGGAAGCATCCCTGATCATATTCTATTTTATATTCAGATATATTTAGGAATTAGAAAACAATTTTTTGTTTACATAGGTAATTTTCTTTGTTGTAATAAGTGGCTTCATTTCTTTTGTCTTAGCTTGTTGGAAATCAAATTAGAGTTTTTTTATTATGAGACAACATATAAACAACTACATTGTTGCAAGCAAACTTGCCTTCTAAAGTCTTCTAGGGCTTTATCTGTCTTTATTAAGTTTGCTTTGATTCAGTTACGAAATAAGGTTTTAAGTTGAATATTCATGAAATCATTCTGTCAACTATAGCTACATTTTTAATTGCATTCTTTATAACTTCTTAATACCTTTTCTGATCTTGGGTAATTTAAATGCAGCATGGTTTTTCCTGATTATTAGTCATTCTGGCAAATATTCCAGGAATATGTTAAAATATATTGGTAATTTCATAGCTAAATGAAGACTTTTTAGTTTAATGACTATTCTTTCTGGGGTGTTCTCAGGCTGACTTAGTCACCGTGGATAAATACCATACAAATAGGGCATGCATGTTAAAAATCGCCAGTTATTATTCTTGTGTTATGCATTGTGAGTTCCCTCATAAAAGACATTATGCTCACAAAACCCCTTTACTCTGACTAATGGTGCTATGAACTGGAATAGTATTATGTTTTCCACCAGAGGGAGTCTTGCCTGTGATTCCAGACTTTTTTTTTTTTTGGAATTCTCAAAGAGGGCAAACACAGTTTTCCTTTCCTGTTTTACAGATAGAAGTTACTATTTTCGTCATTTTTGTAAACCAAACCTCCTGTGTCCTGCACTTAAGTCTCAGTAGCTGATCGGTGTAGGCTTCTTTGACAATTGTTTCTGATCTTTAGTTGAGTCTAGATGGTAAAAGTGAACTAGTGAAAGGGAAGAATTAGTTTTGTTTTGGTAGCTTTATGGCATCTCATTATTTATTTTTTTTTTTATTTTTTAACCGACCTTCTATGTTGTATTTCAAATATTTGACATGGGTGCACCTTTGCAATACATTTATAGATAATTTTTAATTTTTTGTCCCAGATTATATATTTTCATGTAGATAGAATTTTAGCATTCCATTTTAATTCTTCCTTTGTCGCCTCATTGCAATGTGGTTACAGATCATGTACGCTTTTGGACTTTATTGATATTATCTTTCTTTCTTTTTTATTATTATTATACTTTAAGTTCTAGGGTACATGTGCATAACGTGCAGGTTTGTTACATATGTATACTTGTGCCATGTTGGTGTGCTGCACCCATCAACTCGTCAGCACCCATCAATTCATCATTTATATCATGTATAACTCCC